>NC_056744.1:306054980-306181364 GCF_019279795.1 Protopterus annectens
CCTGTTTTTTGGTGTTGAATTCATCTTGATCATCTCATCATTACAGAGTCTTGGTTTCTTGCGAGCTGTCCTTGGGACAGCCCTCACTGACAGGCTTTGATCAGCCCCAGTCTTGTGGCTGTCCCACTGCTTCCATGTTCTTTCAAGCCTCTCTCCCAGGACAGCCCTCACTGACAGGCTTTGAGCAGCCCATGTTTGGGGCTGTCTCAGTGCTTCCATGTTCCTTCAAGCCTCTCGCCCAGTACAGCCCTCACTGACAGGCTTTGAGCAGACCTAGGTTTGGGGCTCTCCCACTGTTTCCATATTCCTTCAAGCCTGTCTCACAGGACAGCCCTCACTGACAGGCTTTGAGCAGCCCCAGGTTTGGGGGGATCCCACTTTTTCCATGTTCATTCAAGCCTTCTCCCAGGAGATGCACAGGAAGAGCCAGTGCAATATGACACATATAGATTCTTCTGAAGAATCTCTTACCAGGACTCAGACCATGATTATTGGGAAGGGTCCCCTAAGTCCCCTCATGTGGATGCCACCTTCTAAAACTGATGCAGAAATAGAGGGGCTGGACCATCAAAGACCCTGCCTCACAGAAGTCAATATTTCTTGAAGTCTTTGGAACAGATTCATACATATCTTGGGTGGTACCCCCTTCAGATGAGCTTGTCAACCTGGTGTCCCAGAGGGCATGAAGAAAACCAGATGTGGTGGAGCCTATTCCCTTGTGCAATGGACAAGGTATTGGTCCTTTTAAGGATACAGTTGTTGTTGCTCCTGCAGCCACTAGAAAAGAGATTTCAGAAGAAAGTGCTTTAGTCCATCCCCTAAAGAGGGAATCACAAACACTGGACTTATTAGGGTAGCATGCTTACATATCAGCGACATTTGCTCTTGTGCTGAATTACATGGCACATTTGGCTAGGCTTCAGACGGACCTAATCTCTGAGGTTTGAAAGTCCATGGGAACTCAACCCTTGGTCTCGTAAGTCCATGGAGTTTCTGTTGGCCACTATGTCTGACTCTTTACTGTGATTTCTAGGGTATCCCTGATTCAGGTGGGAGAATTTTTGCTCCAGCTAAGCCTGTACTTGTGTATAACAGTCAGTTCTGAGAAGTCCAACTTAGAACTCATACATCTCTGGAATGTATAGTCTGACCTCTGGACACTACCTATCATATTGCCAGGCTACCTTCTTTAAGACTTTCTTATCTACAAATTCATGACAGCCAAATCTTACTTTTTCAAATGCCACCTGCTTACCTAATATTATGTCTTCTTGGCCTGAGGGAAACTAATATCTGTCTTGTCCCTCTGGCTAGGTTCTAAATGAAAGTTCTGAAGTGGACTCTATCAGTTCAGTGGTCACACTACACAGCCATCTAATGTCCTTTTTGATTCATCTCATCAATATCTGTCACTGCCACATGTCTTGGTGACTAACTTTGGATCACATCTAGACAAGCTCACCATTTGTTTTCCCCATCCAGAGGCCACAGTAACTGTGGACACTTCTCTCCTGTGTGTGTGTGTGTGTGTGTGGGGTGGGGGGTGCATTTTGATGGGAAGACAGCCCAAGGTGTTTTGTCCATGTCAGAGGCCCATTTTCAAATCAATGTTTTGGAATTGAGAGCAGTCCTCCTAACATTGCAGGCCTTTGAAGACTGCCTTCACAAATGTGTGATAGCTGTTCAGACTGGAAACACTGTGGTGGTTTGGTATATAAACAAGCAAAGAGTAGCCCAATCCTACCTCTGTGATGAGTGGTCATGAGGATGTAGCAGTGGATGATGTCCTCATAATGCTTTCAATAAACATCTCAGCAAAATTCAACATTCTGGTGGAAAATCTGAGCAGGAATAATTTGATGCCTCACAACTGGTCCCTCCATCTATTAGTGGTGGTGCAAATTTTTAGCTGCTGGAGCCAGCTATGCTGTGATCCGTTTAACATCCCCTTTAGCACCAAATGCAGCATTTTGTTTTCTCTGATTCTGCTGTATGCCTACCCGCCAATGCCCATGATGAACCTGTTTCTTCAGAAAGCAGTGCATTGCAGACTGACCATGGTTCTCATAGCCCCCTTCTGGCCCAGACAGGTTTTGCTTCTTCTTTCTAGAGCTTCTTCTGATACACCCCCTTTGGGTTCTGGATCCCATTACAGGTTTAATTTCCCATCCACCAGGCCAGCCTTACCTAAATCTTAGATTAACTGTTTGTTTAATTCAATTCCAATGATAGCCAGAGATCCCAAACTGTCCTGGGATGTTGCATGTTCTCCCCTCATCTCAGAAACCCACCAACAGAAAAAACTAAGCTAGTAAATGGATAAGATTTTCTCTTTGGACCTCTTCTAGGGACTTAGACCCTTTCTCCTCTCCTTTAGAGGCAATTCTTGATTTTCTTGCAGGGCTGCTTCACTCTAAGGTTAGTTACTCCACTATTAAGGTTCAACAGGCAGCCATTTCCAATTTTCTTGTGGGTTAAAGACACATGCATATTGCAACCCTTGGACAATCTTAGGCCTTTTTGAAGTGGATCTTCCTACTTGGGCATCCTGTATGAGATTCTATTCCACTGTGGGACTTGCCCTTCATTCTTTAGACTTTGATAAAACACCTATTGAGCCAGCAGCTACAGATGATTTGAAGTTTCTCCTGGAAAAAATCTCTTTTTGTTCACCATTTCTTCTACTAGAAGAGTTCCAGAGCTTCAAACATTATTATGTAACCTTCTTACCTTATTTTCCATAAATACAGACTTTCCTTGTGGACAAATCTGCCCTTCTTGCCTAAGGTGGTAGCTGATTCTAATAAGAACCAATCTATTCATTTACAAGGTTTCTTCCCAAATTTCAGTAACAAAAGGCCAGTATATGCTTCATTGTTTGGATGTTTCCTGATAGCTGAGATTTTATTTGGGTAGAACCAAACAATTTAGAAAATTAGACAACCTTTTTATTTCTTTTTCCAAGACCAAGTTAGGTAAGCCAGTTTCCAAAGTCACTTCATCCATATGGGTTTCTGAATATATATCTTTTGTTTACTCATTGAAAGGACATATTGTTGTCTAATAAGCCAAATGCCCATTTTCCAGGGCAGTTGTCGCCTTTCTTACCTTTTTTGATTGTGCTGTTTTGGATGATATATGTGCTGGGGCCACTTGGTCTTCTCCTCATATGTTCTTAGCCCCTTATAAATTGGATATTCAGTCAAGATCCAAGACATGTTTGTGCTCTACCATTTTGTGATAATGTTATCTCCTGGTACTACCCTATTGTATGGCTGGGGCTCTGTCCCACAGGTTGAGGTGGGCAGACAAGACATCATCATATACAAATGTTATTTACTTGCCATAGTGCTAGGTCCATGTTGTCTTCTTCTATCCATTTCAACCATCCCTCCCTCTGTTCCCCCTTCTAAATTGTCATGGGAAGAATTTGTGGCTCTTTGGGGTCTTTATAGACTGGTTTAGGTCTGAATTTGGACCCTGTGGTCAAATTATTCTATTCACTGTGGGGGAGCTCCCTAGCTGTAGGTCAGGCAGAGTATGGAAAACTTGACCTGAGGAGATTTAGACACGGAGTGTATTATGGGAGTGGATGCGAAACTTTGGAGTGGAAGATTCTGATCTGCCAGTTTTGGATCTGATCAGATCCAATAACCCACATGATGAGATGGATGGAAGAAGACAAAACAGATCTATCATTATGGTAAGTACATCACTTTCATTTTTAATGGACTGTCATATGACTTTCAATTACTTTTTACTGCAAAGTACTACTTTTTACTTTTGTGGAAAAACATTTCTTAAAACTGTTTTTTTTTTGTTTTTCTTGTGTTAAATTACTTTTGGGGGCTGAGGTAAATGTCAAAAATATTTTCACTTAATAATAAAATAAAAATAGTCTCCCACACAAAATTGTTAGGAATGAAAATTGAATCTCAAAACAACATTAAAAAAAATCACCAAACACCTAGGAATACCCTATGGGTGCAACCACTTCCTGAATAACTCCACAAAAGCAACGCTTGCTACCACTTAACTCCTCCCCTCACTCTTATATGGAGCTCTAATTCTCACTAACCTACAAACGTCTCTAAAAACTAAATGTGAAGCATGATATAATCTAGTTGCAAGCTGTAGTACTGATGCAACCCACTTTACCCACCAATGAGTTGTATTTGAGACACTAAAGTGACTCAGACTTCTGCATCACCTAGCTCACTTGTGCCTGCTTACTGCATACGATACCATTTATGAACCATCAGCCTGTCCTGCCCTTAGTACCACCCTAACGCATCTCTCTGATCATGTGTACCATTTATGAACCATCAGCCTGTCCTGCCCTTAGTACCACCCTAACACATCTCTCTGATCATGTGTACCATTTATGAACCATCAGCCTGTCCTGCCCTTAGTACCACCCTAACGCATCTCTCTGATCATGTGTACCATTTATGAACCATCAGCCTGTCCTGCCCTTAGTACCACCCTAACACATCTCTCTGATCATGTGTACCATGTATGAACCATCAGCCTGTCCTGCCCTTAGTACCACCCTAACACATCTCTCTGATCATGTGTACCATTTATGAACCATCAGCCTGTCCTGCCCTTAGTACCACCCTAACACAGCTCTCTGATCATGTGTACCATTTATGAACCATCAGCCTGCCCTGCCCTTAGTACCACCCTAACACATCTCTGTGATCATGTGTACCATTTATGAATCATCAGCCTGTCCTGCCCTTAGTACCACCCTAACACATCTCTCTGATCATGTGTACCATTTATGAACCACCAGCCTGTCCTGCCCTGCCCTTAGTACCACCCTAACACATCTCTGTAATCATGTGCCAAGCAACCCCTCACCATCCACAAACCAAACAGACCCCCTGACCTCAGCCTATACTCTTATTGTGTAGCCAAACATTGGAACTTCTTAACCATGTCAAGTCAATCTAACTGTTCAAACCCATCCTAAAAGAATTCCCACCTAAGTCTTGGCTTAGTCCACTCCTGGCTGAACTGTTATACACCACAATATTACTCCCTTTCTTCTGCTACTTTCTATGTATTTAACACAAACTTATCTAACTTTCTGATGGATATTTGTTTCACCTGTTCTTACTTCCTGAATTGTTGCTGCAACTCTTACCTCTTAATAAAGTTATTGGGTTTATACTCTGTTATCTTATATGATGGATTGCCTTTGTTACATCTATTTTTTTCTCTTTGGTTTGTATTCCTATGATTTAGGAAATGTGCTGTCTTTCTGTTTTTCTGAATTACATGTGCCTAGAATATAAATTGTTTGCTATTATTAATTTAATTATTTTAGTTACTGGGTCTGGAGCCTTTCTTCATAGGACTTCTCTGAAAATGGGTAAACAAAAGTCACTAAATGTATAAGTACATTTTTAGTGAAAAAAATACTTTTAGTACTGATCTGTTTCACCAGCTATTGCTGTCAGACTTACCCAAGCTTCAAGCATAATTTTTGGCTTCACCACAGAACAACTTAGCGCTTCCTCAGTTCTCCTACCTTCCAGCCACAAAAAGAACATTTATAGGCAGCTTTTACTCCTTTAGCAGGCTACAAATGGGTTTCAGTCACAGATGACGGGCTCTAATGTGGCCATTCCCATTTCCTCTGATCCCTTTTCCTCTCTCTTGGCTCCCACTGGTGTAGTCCCTTCAGCCACCATGTACCCCAGGGATTAGACACATCCTCTGCAACTGTTGAAGTGCTTTTTGCAGGCAAGGGAGAACCACTCTTAGTCTCCAAAGAAGAAATATAGAATGCCTTTGTGTCTAGTCTGACTGGGATGCCTCCCTCTGGGGTGACATGCTTGACAGGAGTTGGTTTGTCTCTATGGAAATTCCTGCTAAAAAGAAGCAGAAAGTTAAACATTTATCTTCTCATGTTTGTGTTACTTTAGACAAGAGTGATTTATTGGGCTTGGATCTGGGCTTACTTCAGGTTGTTGTGATTTATTGGGCTTAGATCAGGGCTTACTTCAGGCTGTTGTAATTTATCCAGCTTAGATCAGGGCTTACTTCAGGCTGTTGTGATTTATTAGGCTTAGATCGGGGCTTACTTCAGGCTATTGTGATTTATTGGGCTTAGATCAGGGCTTACTTCAGGCTATTGTGGTTTATTGGGCTTAGATCAGGTCTTACTTCAGGCTGTTGTGATTTATCAGGCTTAGATCAGGGCTTACTTCAGGCTGTTGTGATTTATCAGGCTTAGATTAGGGCTTACTTCAAGCTGTTGTGAATTATTGGGCTTAGATCAGGGCTTACTTCAGGCTAATGTGGTTTAATGGGCTTAGATCAGAGTTTACTTCAGGCCGTTGACACTTCTAATTCTGATGTTTCTGGTAAGAGAAAAAGAAATTCATAATTTTCTAAAGATTACCAGGACATTGAAGAGGAAAATGATACTGAGGGGCAACTTCTTTTTTTCCTCAGGTGACTGGTTTGAATTCTGAGGAGGGTGTTTCTTCTCATATCCCCTTAAATGTTCTTTTCTATCCAGAATGAACCAGTTGTTTCAGTGGGAACCTAAGTAATATTCCATTGTCCTTGTAAGTAATATGTTTCATTACAGATAGACTTGCCTGAATCCACTCCTGTTTCTCCTGTTTTTCTAGCACTGGAGGATGATTTCACTGCAGCCTGTAAACTGTCCGAGAGCCAGCCTGCTGCCCTTAAGAAAGAAGGATTGTATTAAGTTCCTCAAGCATAAAGATTTTTATTTTGTAATCCCTGATCTGACCCAGCAGTGGTAAATTATTTTCCTGCTAAAGATCTTGCAAATACTAATCTATCCCTCTCTGATAAAGATGGAAAATTCTTTGATAGATTTGGGGGGGGGGGTGTACCACAGCTATTTTAAAACTCTTAATTTTCAAGCCCCCCCCTCCTAGAAACAATGGCAGTCCAACAAGTCTGAATGACTATCTGCAGAATGCTCTTTCCCCCTCCCACCCTAGCAATCCTTTAAATCTTCCCAAAAACCTGTCTCTCCGTTTCTTTCTTTGGCAACAGATAATCTCAGAAAAATGAGTTCTAACAGTAATACATCAAGGATACAGATGGTAGTGGGAATCATGCCTCCTTATCAGGGGATTTTCCTCATTTCACCAGCTCAAACTTCCTTTTCCTCCTGTCTTTCAGAATCTGTTGACTTGAGGTAATTGAAGCTGCCTCTCTTTCAATGAAAGGAAAAGGTTTTTATTCCAGAATGTTTCTGGTACCAAAGAAAGGGGCCTCTTAGTGACCAGTCTTAGATATTTCCTTTATATACCAGTTTGTGAAACTCCCAAATTACAAAATGCTGTCCTTTCATGACCTCTTATTCACTCTTTAAGTTTCTTAATAACATTAGGATTAAAGGATGCTTATCGTCACATTCGTATAGCCTTAGATTTCTAATGTTGCTTAAGGTTTTTGGAGTCTGGATCACACTTTCAGTTCTCTGCATTATTCTTTGAGTTATCCACTGCTGCAAGGATATTCACAAATTGTCTATCTCTAATAATAACCTGTTGCAGTCTGCAAGGTATTCACTTTTTTTAAATTATTTAGATGACTTGCCTGTCTGCAGAGTCTTTTTCAAAGTGGCGAGAATCTCTCACTTACGTGAGAGGGCTCTTTCACAGATTAAGGGTTTCAACAGAACATCCAAGTCTTATTTCACTTGTCACAGGATTATTTTCCTGGGGTGTCTCCTAGATAACTCAGTTCAAAGCTTACAGTAAAGGAATTTCTTAGGATAATAGGATTTATAGCATTCAGAAGGATTCTTCAGAGATCATTATGGTGACTCCTTTTAGACCCAGGCAACATTGTTTCAATCTTCATTTGGAAATTTCCAAGGGCAATTACCACAAGCTTCCTCACAGGCTTACCCTACTTGCACAAGACAGTGGACACCCCAGTTTGAAACAACTTCAACTAACTGCCTGGATGATAGAGTTTTAATACAGTTTAGGCACCTATTTTCTGAGGATGTGCAGCCAGTATTGATGGTTAAAAAGAAATGTGCTACTAGTAAATCATGTATTACTAAATGGAAAAGATTTTCTAGTTGTTGCCAAGACAAGAACCAGAACCCTTTTAAGGCTAGTATCCCTCTGGTTCTACAATATTTATGTGAATTATTATCCTCTGTCCTTTCTTACTTCCATATCAAGATTCATTTGTCGGCCATTTAGGCATGTCCTCCCATTGATCCTTCTCTTTCAATACAATCGCATGTAAAAATGTTTTTAAAAGGGTCTCTAAATACCCAGTCAGCTTGGAAACAGGTGGCTGTTCCATAGGATCTTAATTATTTATTTTATTATTTATTTTATTTTATTTTACATTTGTTGACCAGGATAATCCGACTGGATACATGTCCATTTTCAGCGGAGGCCCGGGGAGAAAAGCTCCACATTTAGAGTTAGTTATATACATAAGGTTTACATTGTTACATAAAAATACAATTGGTATAATAAAAACAAGAGAGGAGCAAAAAGATTTTTTACACAATTGGAGTCACAAGTCATAAAGTCATACTGTGGAATTAGTCAATACAAGCAGAAAAGTTGTTTCTAATTGTTTTCGATTGGCCTCTTAGCAGAGGTATAAAAGGTATTAGTTGATAAAGAGGGTGGAAAAATACAAGGTGGATAGATCAGGTAAAAAAGGAAGTCATGGCGTAATACCAGGGGATTATGTTGAGAGAAGAGAAGAAAAAGATTTCAGCTGCATAGAAGGGGGTTAATCCGGGTATGAGCATTGGCATAGCCAGTGGGACTTGAAATATTGGATTAGACTTTTTTTAAAGTGGGATAGGGAGGTAATGTTGGTGATACTAGAAGGAAGGGAGTTCCATGTTTTGGCAGTGACGTTGGCAAATAGAGCATCACCTCCTGAGTTATACGATTTGACTTTTTGAATAAGTGGTCTGTTTGAGGAACGTAGGCTGCTTAGATTGGTATATGGTATGACTAGGTTCTTTAGTGCAGGAGATTTATCAGGGTGATTGAGTATTTTAAATGCCTCGATAAGTTGGGTTTGCTGAAGGAGGTTTGGGAGTTCTATCCATCCAAGGTATTTTAGGTTATTACAGTGATGGGTTCTATGTGACGTACCAGTTGCAAATCTGGCAATGTGATTATAAGAACATGAGAGTTTATTTAGCTCGGTTTTGTTAAGCTTGGTGAGCACTGGGGATGCATATAGAAGTGTAGAGAGTAAATGTGTGCAGGCAATGGTCACTTTTGCCATTGGTGTTAGAAAGGATTTGACTCTATATAGTGACCCCAATTTCTTATTCACGGTTTTAATAGTAAGATTAATGTGCGTATCAAACCTACGTTTACTGTCTATGGTAACTCCTCATAGTTTAGTGTGGGGGTCTGGAGTGATATTCGTCCCATTGTTTGATTGTGCGGTAAAGGCAGTGTAGGGGAGTTTTTGGGTTGGATGGAAGAGTAATAATTTGTTTTTCTTAGGATTAAGAATTAGCTGTCGACCTGATAGCCAGTTTTCTACAGCTGTAAAGCAGGATTGGGTTTTGGCTAGTAGATTATCTAGAGATGTGTCAGAACATACTAATGTTGAATCATCGGCATATTGTATACAGGTTGCCTCGGGGATGGCTTTATGCAGGTCATTAATAAAGACTGAAAAAAGAAGTGGTCCCAGTATGGACCCTTGTGGAACCCCAATGGTATTAGGTAGGAGATTGGAGAGTTTATTGTGCCAGAGTATTGCTTGTTTCCTACCCGAGAGATAGGCATGGAACCAGCCCAAAGTTAGGTTGTCCAGGTGGAGATTTTTTAGAGTATTATGAAGTAGTTGGTGGTTAACCATGTCAAAGGCTTTTGAGAGATACAGAAAGAGAGCAGATGATATTTTTTTGTTGTTACGGTTTTGATTTATAGTATCCGTAAAAGAGAGTAGGGCAGTAGTTGTGCTGTGGTTGGGTCTGAAACCATGTTGTGAACTGGTCAGTAGTTTGTTCTGGATAAGATAGTGAAGGAGTTGCTTGTGTATACATTTTTCCATAATTTTGGCCAGGGGGGACATTATGGCTATTGGCCTATAGTTTGATAATTCAGTGGATGAACCACCCTTATGAAGTGGGATAACGTGGGATGTTTTCCAAATTGAGGGGATATTAGATTCTGTGATGGTACGATTAATTAGTATAGAGATGGGGTAGGCTATGACATCAGCAGCTTTTTGTAAATATTCGGCTGGGAGGAGGTCTGCAGAGAGGGTAGTAGGTTTTAGCTTTTGTAGTAAGGATCTTATAATGGAAGTGGAGACAGGTTGTAGATTGAAAGTATGTATAGTTTCCGGGATGTTCTCAGTTACAGGGCAGCAGGTAGCAGATAGTTGGCTGGCTAAGGTTTGGATAGTATTCGTAAAGAAAGAGTTAAAGGTATTGGCTACCTCTATCGGGGTTTTATCAGATACCATTTCTGGGGTAGGAGTGGAGGATTTGCCTGGATGGAGAAGGTTGTTAAGACCTGCCCAGAATTTTTGAGGGTTGTTTTGGTGTTTATTTTGTAGTTGGCAATAGTAATTTTTTTTGTCAGCTAGTATAGATTTTTTTGTTAAATTTCTTTGCTGCTGGAATTTGATGCGGTCTAGGGGTAATTTGGTTGTACGCCATATTTCCCATGATTTGTTTCTGATTTTGATTTTAGATTTAGTTTCTTTTGTAAGCCAGGGTGCAATATTTGTTTTAGTTTTGATTAATCTTTTGGGAGCATGAGTATCAAGTATGGCTAGGAAGGTAGTATTAAAATTAGATACTGCCTCCTCTAGAGGGAGCTACTTTAGAGTAGCCCAGTTACAGGATTTGAGTTCCGTCTGAAACTTTGAAAGGTCGAACTGCTTCTTGTTTCTAATTGACCTATACATGGGAGTTGTAGAGAGACCTGTTTTATTTTTCATTATATATGTGATGAGGTGATCGCTTAGATCGCTTACATAGATTATGTATTGTAAAGTTAACATCTGCTCCATTTCTACCAGCCTATTAGGCAGATATGAGGTTCATAACATGGAAAACAGTTTTACTGGTTGCTCTGACTTCTTCAAGTGGAGTGTCTGAGTTGCAAGCTCTCATGTGTTAGCCTTATCTCATTTTCCACAAGGAAAGGCTTTACTTTAGAGATGATCCTTATTTTATGCCTAAAGTGATGTCTGAGTCTACTCTGAGCCAAACTATTCATCTCCTGTCTTCATTCCAGAACCTTAAAACAAGGAAGAAAGTATTTGGATTATTTATACTCTGGATGCCAGCTGACAATATAGATATTATCTTGACAGATCTAAACCTTCAGACAGTGTCAAAGCTGACTATCTCGGAATGATTGTAACATGCTAGCTCCTTTTGTTATACCCACCACGACAAGGCAATTACCATAACAGTGGCTGCTCAAATGATGACTGCTAAAGTAGCTGTCCCCTCCTTCCTTCCATCCACCTTATGTTTGTATATTTGTTGTTGTCACGGTGAGTACTTTGATTCTTATTTACCTAGCACTGACCACATTCAAGGCTGTGGTCTTCCACTCATTCATTTTCATATTTGCTCAGCAGTGGTCTGTGCATGGGAAACCAGGCACCTTTTCATTTCATGATAGAGTCCTTGATCTTGGTGCAGAGTTTCCCAGGCAAGCAGAGTATCTGTTGAAGATGCCCCAGTAGGGTATGTCTAGACATGGTCAATTAATTGCCATAATAGGTAAATGTGTGGTTTTAGTGTAGTTTACAAAGATCACAACATGCTTTCATAAAAACATCTGGATTGCAAGTGCATTGCCCAGCAGCAGAAGGCATTTTACCTGTTAATCTGCCACACCACTATATCATACAGTATTTATTCATTCATTGGGATTCAGGTGTTGGTAACAAGTCTTACTTACAGTGATAATTTGTTTTGGTGTTTTCATAGCTGAAGTATTATTAGGGTCCTCCACTGCAGATATTCTGCTGCCTGATGTAGATGTGTCTGGCTCTGATGAAGATGGTAGCAAAATGCAAGGTCATTATGTCAGTGGTGGACATGGGCAATGTGGCATTCTTGTCCCCACCCCAGTCTATGGACATAACTTCTGTGTCTGTGGAACCCATCCCCAAAAGCATGGTAAAACTCAGAAAGACAGAATACCACAGACTAGTCTACCTGGAAAGGAATGTGTTCTCCAGCAATGCACCCTCCATGGTTCTCACAAGTTTCACTGAGCAAGTGGAAGACAAGAATGGACATTGCGCTGGTGGCTGTCCATGCCAGGGGTATTATCCACCTAAGCTACCTGTATCAGTGGCTGCAACACAGTGTTTGTGCATAGCCATAATACATGGCCAGACTGATATCACAGTCCTTGCTCTGCTGATAGGTGTTGCATGAGGTATGTGTAATAACCTCCATAAGTGTGTGGGTCATTTCTGCAACATTATGGACATGTGGAAAAGAGAGTCTGCATGAAGCAAGTGAACCTTTGTATCCAGATCTTTTGCTCCACACACTTCCTTTGGTCAGTCTACCTCTGTGTCTGCTGTGGAAGGGGGAGGCCATGATCAGGCACTCACAGTGCCACCACTTCCATGCCACCACCCAATGCCGAGGGAAGTACCTTGAATCATTGACATCTGTGTAGACAGGTTGCTCATGCCAAGTCAATCCATGAAGGGGTCTCCACTCATGGAACACTCCATCCTCTTAGCATGGTCTAGATTGTGCATACGACCCTCTCAGTAGAGGGTGCTCCCATGGGTGAGGACATGCAAGGTCTTTAAACTTGTATCCTCTGGGTGCTCAGGACCTCTGTGTCAGACTCTACCATAGTGCTGCAACATCTACTGAAGCTGTGTCCCAGCATACCCCACAGGTGTAACACCCATAGCACAAAAATCTGTTCAAACAAACCAAGATATGTACAATTGTCTGTTAATGGCAGCTTCCCCGCCTGTACATATGATGATAACTGTGCCCTGCCCTGCCCTCTGTATTCTGTCACTTAGATAGCTTATGTAAGTAACTACCCTAATATAGACTGGGAACACTACTCAAGCCCGAACACTCTAACCCAAAGATTCCTGGAGTTCATAAACTCAAATGCCATGGAACAACTAGTCACCATCCCCACAAGAGGAGAAAACATACTTGATCTCATCATCACGAACATGGGATCAAAATGTTCAACACCGGAAGTATACCCCTCACTGGTGAGATCAGATCATAAACTAATCTTGCTGGAGGTCCTCATCCCGCCCCCACCTGAAACAAAAAAGTCCACAGTGAAAACTTCTCAAAAGCCGATTTCACACTTCTAAAACTAGTGTGGTCTCCTTTAAGGCCCCTGAGCCAGTGGTAAACATTACTCAAACCGCTGAATCACTTACAAATGCCTTCTACCAGCACCTACAGGACTGCATGGATCAGGCAATCCCAAACAAAACTAAGACTCTCTGTACCAAAGGCAAGCGTCCAGTCTGGTGGACCCCAGCCATAAACAAGCTCTACAACAAAAGGAGGAAGCTACTACAAGATAGAGCAAAATCCTTGAAAGGTAAGACACCTTTGATCATTATAAGTAAAAAACTAAGAGCTCTCATAAAATCATCCAAGGCAAATTTTGAGAGAAAAATCGCCAAGGACTCTAAAGAGAATCATAAGGCCTTCTTTAGCTATGTTAGAAACCTAGGAGGAAACTCCCAGATATGCTCAGAATTAGTTCAAAATGATGTGAAAATTACTGAACCTACACACATTGCCAACATACTGGCTGACAGGTTCAGTGCAAACTTCTCCCCCTCCCCAAAAGGAGAGATATCTATTCCAGAGGATTGTAGCCCCCCAAACATCTCCAACGCCCAGGTGAGAACTGCCCTCACTAAGGCAAAAAACACAGCATTCATGGGACCGGATTGTGTCCCCGGCTGTGTGCTTCACGAACTCAACGAAGAATTAAACCCACAGTTAGGACAGCTGTTTAATCTTAGCCTCACCTCAGGATACGTACCCAAGGAGTGGCGCACGGTGACTGTGGTCCCACTTCATAAGGGCGGTGCCTCCACAGACCCTGGAAATTACCGCCCCATTAGCTTGACAAGCCTTATCTGCAAAGCCATGGAGAGGATCATAATGGAACTCATAAATAAAGACATAGGGAACTTGCAGACTTTGGATTCAACCCAGTTTGGCTTTGTCAAAGGCAGATCCTGCCTCTTAAACTTGGTTGACTTTTTCGAGACAGTCACCAAGGCCATTGATGAGGGAAAGGCAGTCCATACAGCCTACCTCGACCTGGCAAAGGCCTTTGACACAATACCCCACTCAGGTATCATCGAAAAACTCATCAGCTTGAATGTAAACCCATACATCACAAGATGGGTTGCAAACTGGCTAAGTGACAGAACCCACAGGGTCAGAGTTGCTGGAGCCATGTGAGACTCAAAGCCTGTCACAAGTGGTGTCCCACAGGGCTCAGTCCTGGGTCCACTCTTGTTCGGCATCTACTATTCTGAAGTACAAGCAAACACAGGAGGGTTATGGCTGACAAAGTTTGCAGATGACTGCAAACTGGGCGCCATAGTCGAAAACACATCTGACACAGATATCCTCCAGAAGGGCCTCACAGAAATGGATAACTGGTGCCAGAGCCATGGCCTGAAGTTAAACGCCAAAAAATGCATAGTCATACCCTTCGGGAAAAATAAGGTTACCCCTAGCTACCATATAGGTGGCAATCCACTGAGCACAGAAAACGTCATCAGGGATCTGGGGACCCAGGTTGACAGTAGCCTTTCGTTTGACACTCATGTTGCTAAAGTAGTTAGGAAAACCTTCTATATCGCCCACCTGATCATGAAGGGATTCACATCTAGATCAAGGGAGGTCATCGTCCCCCTGTACTCATCACTCATTAGACCTATGATTGAGTACAATGCCCCGTTTGGAATGTATCTGACCAGACACCTGCTGCAGCTTGAAAGGCCCCAAAAGTTCCTCACCAAAAGGATAAAGGGTCTCAAAAATATGTCTTATGCTGCCCGACTGAAAGAACTCCAGCTCTATTCAGTCTCATACCGCTTGCTCAGAGGTGACCTGTGCCTGACATATAAGGCCATGTCAAACCCAGATTTGATGAATATGCTTCACCTCAAAAATCTAGATCCCTCAGAACCACAAGGGCGGGAGACTTAAACCTTGACACGGTTATAAATAGAACGTGCTGGAGGGACAGATTCATCACCCAGAGACTCCCTATGCTGTGGAACAAAATCCCAGTACATGTGAGGCAGAGCACCTCTCTGGCCTTGTTCAAGAGGAATCTTGACCAATGGATGGGAGATTGCAGATATACCCCAGGGATTACTTCAGTGTCACTGCTTGACAGAGGCACAGCAAAATGATAGGCATAGTTTTTATTCAAACTAAAGGGGTGGCGAAAGCCACATAACTATGGGCTAGGCTTATAAATGCCCTTGGGCAGATAGCCTAGTATGAACCTATGAACCTATGAACCTATGTCTAATGCATAGTATGGCCAGCCTATGCATGGAACAGTACAGCCTGCATGAAGGTTTGAATGCATCACTTTTACTTTCCTGTATACTGCTTTATTCTGGCCCATAATTATGAACCAGCTGCTACCTTTTAGCAAACATCACAGCTTACTGTGCCTGCTTATCTGACACCACGTCCTTCAGAAGTTCCTGTACAAGCGCCTCATATGGCACCTCCTCCTTAACAGGCTCCTCCCCTGCAGCTGGCTGCTCCACAGGCTCCTCAGGATGCACCTCCTCCTTCACAGGCTCTTCCCATGCAGCTGGGTCCACCAAAGGCTCCTCCTCTGGCACTTATATCTCCCATGCAGCTGGGTCCACTGCAGGCTGCACCTCTGGCATCTTCTCCACCACTGAGTCTGGGACATTCTCCTCTTGAATATGTCTGCCATGCTGTAATGATGGCCATACACAGGCTTGATGATGATCCAGTTCTGTGACAGGGCATAGTTGAAGCCATTCTCGCCATGATGTGTGGATTTTGAAAGGTGTTAGTAAACATGACTATAGGGCATATCCAATATTGGCAGTAAGAAGTCTTGGGGTAAAATTATCCTATACAAACCATTGATACAAGTTGTACATGTGCCATACTGGGAGTTATGAGCATTGCCTGGGTGGCCTGTTGACACATTACATGTGCCATATTGGAAGTTGTGAGCATTGCCTGGGTGGCCTGTTGACATATTACATATACCATATTGGGAGTTGTGAGCACTACCTGGGTGGCCTGTTGACATAATACATATGCCATATTGGGAGTTGTGAGCACTGCCTGGGTGGCCTGTTGACACATTGTACATTATAACCTGCACATTACAGATCACCTGGCAGTTGTTAGAGGGCAAATTATTGCAATTAATATATCTTTGCCCCTCTTCCTCTGGTCTGGCTTTCATTGAAATGTGGGTGCAGTCTATGATCCTTAGTACCTCAGAGATATAGGCTATATCCTACAAAACCTGAATGGTGTTGCATTCCTCCTATGTGATACATAGAAACAACATATTCTCCCCATTTATACTGTAGCAGTACATTGAGGAACTGGTACAGTGCCCTTAAGTCAGAAGTTTGGGACACACCCAGCATGTATCCTGCTGGTTGCTGAAAGGTTCTTGTAATTAGTATTTTCAAAGCCACACATACCTGTTTATCCACAGCAGTACCACAGCTGAGGCAGAGGTGGGTGTGATACATCTTAGCAACAGCAGTACCACAGCTGAGACAGAAGTGGGTGTGATACATTGTAGCAGCAGTACCACAGCTGAGGCAGAGGGGGTGTGATACATTATAGCAGCAGCAGCAGTACCACAGCTGAGACAGAGGTGGATGTGATACATTGTAGCAGCAGTACCACAGCTGAGGCAAAGGTGGGTGCGATGTATTGTAGCAGCAGCAACAGTACCACAGCTGAAGCAGAGGTGGGTGCAGTACATTGTAGCAGCAGCAGTACCACAGCTGAGGCAGGGGTGGGTGCAATACATTCTAGCAGCATCAACAGTACCACAGCTGAGGCAGAGATGGGTGCGATACATTGTACCAGCAGCAGCAGTACCACAGATGAGACAGAGGGGGGGTGTGATACATTGTAGCAGCAGTACCACAGCTGAGGCAGAGGGGGTGTGATACATTGTAGCAGCAGCAGCAATACCACAGCTGAGACAGAGGTGGATGTGATACATTGTAGCAGCAGTACCACAGCTGAGGCAAAGGTGGGTGCAATATATTGTAGCAGCAGCAACAGTACCACAGCTGAAGCAGAGGTGGGTGCAATACATTGTAGCAGCAGCAGTACCACAGCTGAGGCAGGGGTGGGTGCAATACATTGTAGCAGCATCAACAGTACCACAGCTGAGGCAGAGATGGGTGCGATACATTGTACCAGCAGCAGCAGTACCACAGCTGAGGCAGAGGTGGGTGCGATACATTGTAGCAGCAGCAACAGTACCACAGCTGAAGCAGAGGTGAGTGCAATACATTGTAGTAGCAGCAGCAGTACCACAGCTGAGGGAGGGGTGGGTGCAATACATTTTAGCAGTATCAACAGTACCACAACTGAGACAGAGGTGGATGTGATACATTGTAGCAGCAGTACCACAGCTGAGGCAGAGGGGGTGTGATACATTGTAGCAGCAGCAACAGTACCACAGCTGAGACAGAGGTGGATGTGCAGCAGTACCACAGCTGAGGTAGAGGTGGGTGTGATATATAGTAGCAGCAGCAACAGTACTACAGCTGAAGCAGAGGTGGGTGCAATACATTGTAGCAGCAGCAGTACCACAGCTGAGGCAGGGGTGGGTGCAGTACATTGTAGCAGCATCAACAGTACCACAGCTGAGGCAGAGATGGGTACGATACATTGTACCAGCAACAGCAGTACCATAGCTGAGGCAGAGGGGGGTGTGATACGTTGTAGCAGCAGTACCACAGCTGAGGCAGAGGTGGGTGCAATACATTGTAGCAGCATCAACAGTACCACATCTGAGACAGAGGTGGGTGTGATACATTGTAACAGCAATACCACAGCTGAGGCAGAGGTGGGTGCGATATATTGTAGCAGCAGCAACAGTACCACAGCTGAAGCAGAGGTGGGTGCAATACATTGTAGCAGCAACAGTACCACAGCTGAGGCAGGGATGGGTGCAATGCATTGTAGCAGCATCAACAGTACCACAACTGAGACAGAGATGGGTGTGATACATTGTACCAGCAGCAACAGTACCACAGCTGAAGCAGAGGTGGGTGCAATACATTTTAGCAGTATCAACAGTACCACAACTGAGGCAGAGATGGGTGTGATACATTGTACCAGCAGCAACAGTGCCACAGCTGAGGCAGAGGGGGGTATGGTACATTGTAGCAGCAGCAGCAGTACCATAGCTGAGGCAGAAGTGGGTGTGATACATTGTAGCAGCAGTACCACAGCTGAGGCAGAGGTGGGTGCGATACATTGTATCAGCAGTACCACAGCTGAGGCAGAGGTGGGTGCGATACATTGTAGCAGCAGTACCACAGCTGAGGCAGAGGTGGGTGTGATACATTGTAGCAACAGCAGTACCACAGCTGAGGCAGAGGTGGGTGCGATACATTGTAGCAGCAGCAGCAGTACCACAGCTGAGGCAGAGGTGGGTGTGATACATTGTAGCAGCAGTACCACAGCTGAGGCAGAGGTGGGTGCGATACATTGTAGCAGCAGCAACAGTACCACAGCTGAGGCAGAGGTGGATACAATACATTGTAGCAGCAGTACCACAGCTGAGGCAGAGATGGGTGTGGTATATTGTAGCAGCAGCAGTACCACAGCTGAGGTAGAGGTGCATGAGATACATTGTAACAGCAGCAGTACCACAGGTGAGACAGAGGTGGGTGTGATACATTGTAGCAGCAGCAGTACCACATCTGAGGCAAAGGTGGGTGCAATATATTGCAGTACAGGGAGGGAAGCAGCATCTAGTCCAGAGCTGTGGGTTATGATCAAGACAAAAGACAACAAAATACTACATGCATTATCACACTGAGGCTATGTAGGCCAGTGCATGGAGTGACCACAGTATACATCACACCCCACCATGCCTGCACATGTTGGGAGTGGGCAGGACACAGTCATCATCACTTGTACAGATGGGGAATACAGTAACAGGTGACTGCAACACTGTGACACAGTATGATCATTAGAGGTAAATACATTAGTTTTGTACTCTTAGTGGTTCTGGAGAGTCAGATGCTATATCCTCCACTGGTACACTCAACCTGCCATGATATGAATATTGTCAGTGTCCGCTCTGTAGGCTTGTGGTGTCAGGGCTTGATGATGTCCATTGCAGACCAACGTTTTCTGGAATTTATCAGTTCCAATGCCCTGGACCAGCTCATTCTTACCCCCAATAGAGGAAGTAACATTCTCAACCTGGTTATCACCAACATGGGAGATCATTGCTCCACACCTATAGTCAACGCCTCCCTGGTTATATCTGACCACAAACTGATCTTGGATCTTCATTTCACCTACACCCCCACTAAGGTGACCACCCTGAAAAACTTCTCTAAAGCCGACTTTGGGCTCCCAAAAACAGAAATGGCCATCTTCTCAGCACCCATGCCAATGGAAAATAGCTGCATGACTGCTGAACCATACAGCAATGCACAGTACAAGCATGTACACAAATGCATGGACCTTGCCATACCAAATAGAACTGAGACTCTCCTCCAAAAAAAAGGAAGCCAATCTGGTGGTCCCCAGCCATCAGTAAACTGTACTACTGATGGAAGAAACTGTTGCAAAAAAAATTAAGTCGCAAGTCTGAAAAACCTCCCTTATCAGTCTCAACAAAAAACTAAGATCCTTTATCAAATCCTCTAAAGCCAGCTATGAAGGCAGAATTATGGCTGTCACCAAAAACAACCACAAAAGCCTTCTATGGCTATATCAAAAACCTCCAAGGCAATACCCAGATTTGCTCTGAGTTATTGTGCAATGGCATCTCCTATACTGAGCCAACAGATATAGCCAACATACTGGCCAAAAAATTCACTGCCAACTTTACCCCTCCACCCCAAGGGTCTTATCACAATACCAAAAGAAAGCCTGGTACCCACCATTTGTGTGGCACAGGTAAAAGCTGCATTGTCCAAAGCCAAGAATACAGGATCCAAGGGACCTGATAATATCCCTGGCTGCATCCTACATGAGCTACAAAATGAACTGGCACCACATCTGTGTACCCTGTTCAATCACAGCCTTATATCAGGCTATGTCCCTAATAAATGGTGCACTGCTACAGTCATCCCACTCCATAAAGGGGGAACAGCTACACCCCATTAGCCTGATGAGTTGGGTATGCAAAGCTATGGAGTTCATCATCATGGACCTGCGTAACAAAGATATAGGCTATCTCCAAACTCTTGACCCCACACAGTTTGGCTTTGGCAAGGGGAGATCCTGCCTGCTGAACCTGGTTGACTTCTTTGAGGCAGTCACCAAGGTTGTGGATGAGGATAAGGCAGTGCATACAGCCTACCTCAATCTGCTCAAGGCCTTTGATACAGTTCCCCACTCAAGTATCATTGATAAACTCACCAAACTAGGCATCAATCCTTACATCACTATATGGGTTGCAAATAGGCTCACAGACAGGACCCACGGAGTGAAAGTTGTGTATTCCAAGGCAGACTGTCGATGAGTCATGAGTGGAGTCCCACAGGGCTTGGTCCTGGGCCCTCTCCTGTTTGGCATCTACTTCTCAGAAGTCCAGGCCAACACAGGAATCTGGCTGACCAAGTTCCCTGATGACTGCAAGCTAGTAGTCATTATCAACTCCCCAAGTGATGCAGATATCCTACAAAAGAGCCTGTCTGAAACCAATGACGGGTGTCAGAACCATGGCCTGAAGCTTAGCACCAAAAAATTCATTAACATCTCCTTTGGAAAAAAAACTCAGTTCCCATGAATTACCATGTTGATGGGAGCCCACTGAACACTGAAAGGGCCATAAGAGATCTGGGCACTCAGATCGACAGCGACCTCACCTTTGACCACCACATTGCCACTGTGGTCAGAAAGTCCTTCTACATGGCACATCTTATAACCAAAGGTTTTGCATCCAGGAAGAAAGAGGTCATTATCCCTCTGTACTCATCCCTCATTAGACCAATCATCAAATATAATGCCCTGTTTGGAATGCAACTGACCAGACACCTACAACAGCTGGGGATGCCACAAAAGTACCTCACAAAAAGGATCCTAGGCCTTAAACACATGTCCTACATGGACAGACTCAAGAAATTTCAGCTGTTCTCAGTCTCTTATCATCTACTTAGAGGTGATCTCTGCTTGACTTACAAAGCCATGTCCAACCCAGCCCTACCTGAAATGCTACACCTAAAGAGATCCCAATTCCCTCCACACCACATGCTCCAGAGATCACAACCTCATTACCACAATTAACAGAACATGCTGGATGGACAGGTTCATCTCCCAAAGACTGCCCATACTCTGGTATAAGCTTCTCATTCATGTCAAGCAGGGCGCCTCGCTGGCCCTCTTCAAGAGAAATTTTGATGAGTGGATGGGTAATAAAAAGTTCACCTCAGGGATCACTCCAGTTGCCCTATTGGATGGGGGCACTGTGAACTAACATCAGGTGGCACAGTGCCTGGGCAATTATTTTTTGGGCTAGACTTTTAAAGGCTCCAGGGCCATTAGAATAATACACACCTATGAACCTATAAGGTGCAATTTCATCTACAGGACCATGAGGATTCACATTGATGGGGCATATCATGTGCTGATCTGATTAGCGATGGCATTGCTTATAAAATTCTAATCAATGATGAGGAGGGCACCAGGTTATATGCCCACAGGATACATAGAAGGTGAACTACATAACTGTATGTATGAAGCATAGTGAGGCATCCCATGTGTTTACTGAGAAGACTGCTGATGGCTATGACCGGAATGATGCCTCTGACTGGCCATGGCAGACTGGGTGCCCACAGATGACACTGACACCATCTCTTCTGTAGTCTGACTAGGAGCAGTTTGTATCCCACCTCTTCACATCCTGGCATTCCCTATATAAGGTATATCTTCAGGCTGTAGACTGGAATGAGGTTGCAATATGCCTTCTGGAGGCACTGATGGAGTTAATATTTGCCACCGGTGACCTCAAAAGCACTGTCTACTTCCTGTCCGTATACTCCATGTCACTGTGCAGGTGCTGCACATGATCCTACACACAATGCAGCAGTGTCTGCTCCCTGTCCCTGTACTCCATGTCACTGTGCAGGTACTAAATGCCATCATACACATGGAGCAGTCCTGTCCGCTCCCTGTCCTTGCACTCCATGTCACTGTGCAGGTACTACATACCATTCTACACACAGTGCAGCACTAACTGCTCCCTGTCCCTGTACTCCTTGTCACTGTGCAGGTACTACATACCATTCTACACACAGTGCAGCACTAACTGCTCCCTGTCCCTATACTCCTTGTCACTGTGCAAGTATGACATACCATTCTACACACAGTGCAGCCCTGTCTGCTCCCTGTCCCTGTACTCCATCTCACTGTGCAGGTGCTGCTTATCATCCTACACCCTTTGCAGTGCTTTCTGCTCCCTGTCCCTGTACTCCATGTCACTGCACAGGTACTGTATACCATCCTACACACAGTGCATCCCTGTCTGCTCCCTGTTCCTGTACTCCATGTCACTGTGCAGGTGCTGCACATCATCCTACCCACAATGCAGCACTGTCTGCTCCCTGTCCCTGTTCTCCATGTCACTGACCAGGTGCTGCATATCATCATTCACACATTACAGCACTGTCTGCTCAATGTCCCTGCACCCTATGTCACTCTGCAGGTGCTGCACATCATCCTGATGGAGAGATGAAACGTCAGCAAGCAAAGGAGAGTAGTAGTGCTGAACCTGAATTCATCCTCAAGTCTTGGTGAGTACCTTCGTGAGGTGGACCCTGTTTTTCACAAAATCTCACCAAGGCGACATTGATATATAGACTGTATTTATATAGCATATATCATGGACAGATGTAAATCAGAAATAAAAAAGATAGTTGGGTGCACAAAACCCAGAATAAAAAAGTGCCCAATCCTGGTAGGCACACTGGTGCCAGGACTAGAAAAAATGACAGTATAGAATCCTCACAATACAGAAACATTCCTACAATGGGGGCCAGGCCAGGCTCAGGGAAGGATGACCCCCCTGTTGTAGAAGGAAGTAGCAGTCCACAAAAACAACAAAAATTGATTGGCTAAAGAAGAGCCATAAAGACGATAGACTGGACTATTGAGGATAAGAAAGAAATTATGTTTTATTACTATTATGTAAAAAGCCCAGAATTTCCAGACACAAGATATACAGACTGATTAAGAGAGAAATTAGAGGAAAGAAAAATACTTTTGCAGAAAAACTATCAGAAGCTTCAAATAAAAATTTGTGTTCATTAATACAACAGATTTTTGAAAAACAGTACTTAGATAAAGACATTTTGATCTGTTTGGAAAAAGAAGCATCTGAGGAAGTACAAAAATATAAATAACAAAACCTAGAGATATTTGAAAAATATAAAAAAGAAATGTGGACATGGGAAAGAGAGAGATTTGATATGGTGCAATATTTATGCAAAAGAGAAAGCCAAGTTAACTAATATAGAGAAGCCAGTCTCAAAGATATTCAAAGAGAAATACAGGCAAAGGCATCCAGATATGGAAAATTTCACAATAAAAAGATTAATAGCACAAAAATGTAATGTAGAAAAGACGATTAGTAAAGCAGAAGTTAAAGAAATAGAAGTTGAAGTTATGGAGTGCCTGTGAAGTGAAGGATTTAATGTAGAAGGTCTAAAACAGACTACATCACAGCATGATGGAGTGAATCGCCAGAATAAGGAAAAGCAAGAAGACCAGGAGACATGAAGAAGAAATATAGACATGGGAAAGGAAAAGAGGTTTAATATGGTGTAATATTTATGCAAAGGAGAAAGCAAAACTAACCAATACAAAAAGAGCAGTACCAAAGAGATATGAATAGAAATGCAGGAAATTAATCTGGACAAAGAAAACTTTACAATACAAAAAATAAGAAGACAAAGTGGAAAAGTAGAAAAAGAGATTAGTAATGGGGAAATCAAAGAAATATAAATTGATGTTATGGAGCACCTGCAAAGAAAGCACTACAACAAGACAGAGCAATGGATATCCAAATTAAGGGGAAATCAGTGGAACAGGAAGCAATTGGTCAGGTGCCATATCAAGGTATTTTGGAGCCTTCCACAGGAAACCATATAAATGTTCATTTGAAGCTAGTCAGTAAGGAAAGGAACAGGAAACTGTGGAAACTCTGATGCAGTCAATGTTGAGGAGTGATAGGACAGTGAGTTCCCATATGACAGAACAACAGATGACACAGGATGAAATTGAAGAGAATGTGCCACAGGAAGATGCTATAGAACTTTCTATAAAATGCCCACAGAAAATTGAGAAGTTGCTTGATTTAATAGACAAAGACAGATATATCAAGAACAATGAGAGAAATAGACTGCAGAATGTTAATAAAACCCCAAAAGTCAGAAGCTTGATAAAATAAATGAACACAGTAATTAGGACTGTCCATAGAGATCCATGCAATATAACAGAAATAAACAGAATATATTACTGTGCTGCTAAATTAATAACTGATAAAGTTCTACCACAGGAACATAGGGTAGCAAGGGAAAAGAGGGGTGAAAGCGAATACCATCATGGAAATATCGAATAGAGAAAACTATAAAGCAGCTAAGACAAGAAGTGTCATTGTTAGAAGATTATAGAAGAGGGAATAGATCAACAAAAATACTAAGAAAGACAGATGTGATAAAAGCAATGTGCAGTATTAGAACAGAACAGGATCTATTATCCACTATTGGAGATAACAAACTAAGAATTTCAAAACAGGCAGAAAGACTTAGAAGATACGAAGATAAATATAAGGGAAAAGCACAAAATAAGCAATTTATTGATGACCCCAAAAAAGTTTTATAGAGAATTGGGAAATAAGGTAAAATGAATTGAAAGACTGGCAAAAAAAAGAGGAAGTAGATACATTTTGGAGAAGTATCTATGAAGATCCTGTGAAATATAACAAAGATGCTAAATGGATAGAAGAAGTAAAAGAAAGAATTAGAAGTTTAAAGGCACAGGATATGAAATGGGATGAAATAACAGCCAGAGAGATTGAAACAAAGTTGAGAAAAGCCTCTAACTGGAAAACCCCAGGCCCAGATGCAGTATCTAACTTTTGGCTTAAAGTATTAATTTCTTTGCATGAGGATTTAGCCATGAAGAAGAACTAATTATATGTGCACCCTGAACACACACCACACTGGTTAACAACATGATAAACAATGCTCTTACTTAAGAGTGAACTTGCAAGCTACCCTAAAAATTATAGACCAATAACTTGTCTTCCAATGACATATAAACTATACAGGGGAATTGACACCGACAGAGTTTATAGTCGTTTAGAAGAGGTATGACAGTAGAACAAAAGGGCATTAAAAGAAAGTCATATAGAACAAAGGATCATTTGTTGTTAAAGAAAGTTATAGTGGAGAACTATAGGAAGGGGAAGTATGGCGTGGATTGACTACAAAAAAGCATTTGATAGCATCCCACATTCATGGATAAAAGAGTGCTTAAAAATGTATAAGATACACCCTACACTGATTGACTACATTACAGTAACCATGAAACAGTGGCAGACCACTTTGCAATTAAGCCATGATAAAGGACAGATTATTATCACAGGGATAAAATTTTAAAGGGGGATATTCCAGGGTGAATCTCTGTCACCAATGCTATTCTGCCTTGCCATTAATCCATTAAGCTGTTTATTTAACAGCTAGGCCATGGCGACAATTTGGCTTCTAGAAAACAACAAAGTCTAATGACTTCTCATCTTCTCTTTGTCAATGATTTAAAACAGTATAGCTCATCAGATGAGGAACTGAAAACACAGCTGCAAGTTGTCAAAACTTTTTCAGATGATATTGGCATGTAATTTGGTCTTGATAAATGTGCAAAAGCAAATAAAGGAAAACTGCAGCACCAGGAAAACGTCAGTTTGGGATAAGAATGTGATGTAAAAGAACTTGAGCAAGAGGGAGTGTATACGTACATGGCAATTGATTAAGGATCAGCAATAAAACATGGGGCAGGATTCACGAACGCTTGCATGGAGTCTAAGAGTAGTATAAGACTCCATGCAGCCTTCACGATCCAGGAACAGCCCTAAAGTCCGTGTAAGAGACCATCTAAAACGTCTCTTACACGGAGTGGGCGATATAATCACCTCACTTGCAGCCCAAAGGCATGCAAATGAGGTAGATTAGCGATCCACGGCCCAAAGCAGCCCGTAAGAGCGTTTAGCTGCAGAAATGTACTCAGTTGACAACTGAGTACGTTTCTGCAAAAACCACAACGGAGCCATGTCAGCTCCAAATAAAGGGTGCATATGTGTCAGGCAGCATGCCAATGGCCAAATATGTGGCCATTGGCAAGGTACCCCGATGCAGATATGAAAAATAAATATTTTTTTTTGGCGATCGCCGATGTTTAAACGCAGCTCAGCCCCCGCGCAAATGGGCTGCGCTGTATAAAACATAAAAATAAAGGTTATAAACCCACAAATGTGGGTTTTATGCAATACATGGATTTACAATGCAGGGACCAGCAGACCAAAAACAACATGGCCACCGTTTAGTGGTTGCTAAGGGGGGAAGCTGAGTCTAAGACATGTAACTAAGCATTAGTAGGCAATCTGATGTAAATGAGTGTTAGGATATTGAATTCCACTGTCACATAGCAAATGAGCACATTCTGAGTAGTGTAAGAGATACATAAAGGGGAGGAATAGAGTAGGAGATAGGTGACATCACAGGGGGGAATGGTAGAAAGAAATGCAGTTCATTGGAGGTCAGTGTTACATGACAGATGTCAGACACATATCATGGAAAGAGGAGTGCCACAACATAAGCATGGGAAAGTCAAGAAATGGAAGGTGTACACTGTTGCTTACACCAAAGTTTCTTGCTGGGCGTGCATGCGCACGTGTAGGCGCATGTAAGGCAGACTGAGCATGTGGGAGCCTGTTGGCAGACTTGTAAGACTGTTTGCCCTGGTGTGCACGCGTTTAGCCGAATAAGCAGATTCTGAACCGTGTAAGCATGTGTGCGCGCGTGTAAGCCACTGTGAGCGTGATTCTGCTAGTATGCACTTTGCTCCCCCCTGAGGAAACAGAAAGGAAAAAGGAAGCAACAGAATTATTAGGAAGCTAGCAGGGAATACTGCTGGAGCTAGCAGGTGAAAACAATTAGAAGCAGGCAATTACACAGGCAGAATAGTAGCTCAGCCCAGCACTTAAAACTCTGCAAACAGCAGTGCAGGATGTTTCTCTCAAGAGACACTGCAAGACAGGAGTAAGCTATTAGAAGTGAAAACTGAAAAAGCTGAACTCAGAGCAGAAATGCTAGGGGCTGCCATAGCTGTCATAAGGAGACATAGGCTACTTGCTGAGGGTGGTGACAATGCAGATGGTGCCAGACAACCCACAGTGAGGAGACAGAGAATAGTGTACAGGCCCAGGGTCACCTACCACGGGTTACATGAGCTGGAGATAGTAGAGTGCTATAGAGTGGACAGAGACCTCTTGCAGCAAATTGTCGAGCTGTGCAGGCCACGCCTCACACACAGAACCAACAGAGGGGAACCCATCCCAGTGGAAACCAAGGTATGTGTTGGCATAAGAATACTAGCAACAGGTACCTTCCACAGACCAACTGGTGATATGATGGGGATATCACAGGCATCAGCCTCCAGGGTACTGCACCAGTTCCTGGATGCCATGTCAGCACATATCGGTGATCATGTATATTTCCCCAATGCCCGTGAGGTATTGGCCAGCAATATGCATCTCTTCCAGCAAATAGCGGAATACCCTGAGGTAGTGGGTGCAATAGACTGCATGCACATATGCATCAAAGCACCAGCCGGTGAGCGGGGTAGGGCCTACATTAACCGCAAGGGCTTCCCCTCCATCAACTGCCAGGTTGTGTGTGATGCCCAGGGCATAATAATGAATGTGTGTGCTGGCTGCCCTGGGAGCTACCATGATTCCCATATCTGGCATTTGACGCAGCTGTACCAGACATTTGCCAATGGGGATATCCCACATGGACACCTAGTGGGGGATGCAGGTTATGCACTGGAGCCGTGGCTGATGACACCCATCAGAAACGCACACACACCTGAACAGGAACGCCATAATGAGGCACACGCACAAACACGTAATGTAATAGAGCGTGTGTTTTGGCTGCTCAAGTCACGATTCCGGTGTCTGGACACATCTGGTGGAGCCTTGCAGTACTCACCAACTACATGTACCCAAATTGTCATGGTATGTGCTATGCTACATAATATGATCTTGCGAAAACAGCTGCAGCAGGACCAGCATAGGGCCGGGCCAAACAGCCCCCACCATTGCCAAGGCCATCACAGGCAGAGCGTGACTCGGAGGAGGAACAACCTGAGCCTGCCCCAGTAGGCAGAAGGAGGCGTGCCCAGTATGCCCTGGCCTTGGCAAAGAGGCAACGCATAGCACATACACTGGCTCAGTAGGAACCCTGGGAATGATACCCCTCTCTGACTCACTCATATAATAACATGGATGCCTAAAATGACATAACCTGCTCTCAAACATGTACAGGGAGTGTAATATGTGCATCCGACAGAGGCAGCCCTGCAGCACCACCTGAGGCATGAATGCCATGTGTTAAGTAATGTAACACCATGTAGTATATTCACACTTGAGGACCATGACTAACATCCTACCCTCACCAAGCATGATGCCACAATATGACGATGGGATGATCAATTGCAATAATTGGCTGAAGTATTGCAGTTAGTCAAAGGGGATCCAATGTGTGCCAGCCTGGGATGACATGCTGAGCATGACATGATGCTCCACCTGCTAGGGGTGGCGTGCACCTATCAGTCCAGGCCTTATGGATACTGGCAAAGGCTGTCGTTACCCACAGCGTGCCCTGAATAGGTACGGTTCAAAACACAAACCCACCTCCATAGGTATCACAAGGGATAAGAACCTAGATGTAATGCTACCCAATGCCAGAAGTCTAAACAGCAAGATGCATGCAGTGTAAACTCACCCAGTATGGAGAATGTTGATATCTGTCCTGTAACAGAAAACTGGGTCAAGGCTCATAACAGCACCATAACACTACCAGGTTACACCTCATACTGTGCTGTACAGCCCAAAACATGGAACAAGCTACAAAAGGAGGGTGACTAGCAATAATTGTCAAGGATAACCACAACTCCATGTTGGTACCACAACAAGAAGCAGCATGGGCTAGCCATGGTCAAGTAACAGTGGCTAAAACTGCTTCCCAGTTTATAGCCTGCTACAGACTACCATCCCAACACCAGGAACTGCACCTATGTTGGAATACATGAATATATCAAGCCCCCCAAACCACATTATATTAGTTGACTGAAAATACCCAGACATAGACTGGGAGCATTATACTAGCTCCAACACTGTAGGAGAAAAGCTCCTAGAATCCATAAACCAAAATGCCCAGGAACAACGTACCACTCCCACAAGAGGGGTTAGCATACTGGATGTGATAATCAGCAACATGGGTACTGGATGGCAAGATGAGAAGTGCATCCCTCACTGGTAAGACCAGACCATAGAGTAATCACACTGGATATACACATCCTGACCACAGTCCCTGGCCAAAAAACCACAGTGAAAAACATGTGTAAAGCAAAAGTTGCACTCCTCCAAACTGATGTGGAATCCATTAAAGGCCCTGTGCAGGTGCAAAATATGGGCCACACCTCAGAACCTTTTATACAGGCATTCCATGAACACAGCCAGGAATGCTTGGATTATGCAATCCCAAATAACAACAAGACACAATGCCGTACACGCAGGCATCTGGCATGCTGGACTCCAGCCATTACCAAACCATGCAAGAGAATGAGGAAGCTACTACATGATAGAGCAAACATAAAAAGGGAAGTAATCACTGATCAGTAGTATGGCAATAAAATATGTCCACACATACAATCCACTAAGGCCAGCTACAACAAGTTGAATCTGTGAATCCTGAGGCAATGTTACACCTGTCCCAAGTACACAGACAACCCTCAACTCCCCCCAAGAAATACAAATATATGTGAGAGATGCAACCATTTATCCAAACCGGAGGCTGAGCTCCCTCAACTCAGTACTGTCAAAACTAGTCAGTAGGAGAAGGTAACCACACACACACACCACAAACCCAGTCCCACATAGACCTATCACAACTGCAAACCAAAGACATAAACACAGAAAAACATTCCCGGAGGCCCTAATTACAAACACACCACACCAACAGAGGCCTCCAAAGCAGACCCCCAAGCAACCACAACCTCTAAACATAGCACATGCAACACATAGTACACAAAGCTGGTGTGCCAAACAGTCACAGGCCAGAAGGAGAAACAACATGCCTGATACAGTTGTAATAGGTGACTCCATAGTCAGACACACTGCTGTCCCGCTCACCAGACTGAACAAGGGAAAGGGTACAGTAAGCTGCCTGTAGGCTGCTACAATACGCCACATAGCACAAGTACGCAGGTCACCCCAAAGCAAGTACAAATATGATGCAGTCCTTGTCCATGCTGGCGTGAATGACCTGAGATGTACCTCCCTGGACTACATGAAAAGAGACATAGATGACCTCTCTGAGTATGTACTCCAGGCCGGTATGACACTGACCATTTGCAGCATCCTACCCTCACCAAGAATGATGCCACAGTACAAACACAGAATGATCAGCTGTAACAAGTGGCACAATTACTGCTGTCATTCCAAGAGGATCTAATGTCTAATAACCAAAAAAGCAGCAACTAGTAACCCAAAAAGTCAAATGATATCCAAGATGAACGAAAGCACTTCCAGAAGTTTGTTTCACTCAATTTAATATTGCACGAAGTATAGCAGCCACAAACAAGACGTTTTTCAACCAGGATCTAATGTCTGTCTGCTTGGGATGTCATGCTTGACAAACCATGCTGCTGTTCCATGGATGGCTTGCACCTGTTACCCTTGGGCGTCAATGCAAACCTTCCACATGCTCATAGAATGCAATTGTTAAGGATTATGCAGAATGGCCTGTATACTCCCCCAGCATGGGTCCTTTGAAGTCTTCCACCCCAGTCTTCACAAGTGTAAAGTCTGCTTTTGATAAATGCACTTTGTTTGCAGTGACAACCTTGCCTGGGGGTGGGGATGGGATATGGATGTCCAGGGAAAGGTGGGTATGGCCACATATCAACAATGGTGGTGTACCTCTGGTGTGGAACAGTGAGTACCCATGTTGTAGATGGTCAGGTGCAATATGTATTCCCCCTTGTGGCTGTGGTGAGTGGTCCTGCCATAGCACATGGACTCACAAATTGTAGTGGCTGTAGGGTAATGTTGTAGAGGCCTGAGTAGTTCCCACACACAACATACCTGTACCTGACGTTAACAACTGGAATGGTGTATGTGAACACCTGCATATCTTGGCACTGTTCCCAGGGAAGCAAAGTGTGTCTCCTGGATGTGGGAGGGGTGGTCCAAACTGGTTGTGTTGTGTGTTACAGGTCCTGTGGTCACGAAACATGGTATAGAACATAACCTGCTAGTGCAATGTGCATAACTGACCCTGAAGTAGGTGGCTGCAAATGCATATATATGCTATCCCCCACCTGACAGGTAGTACTAGATGTACATACCTCTGTAGAAATAATGATGTCAGCACCCTATAAATACTGCAGGTGCAGAGCAGATGCCTAGTAATTCGGATAGTGTGCTCTGCTAATGCGTCTCCCTCAAGTGTCATAATATAGTTAGGTAGGGGTTTGAATCCTGAAAATGCTCAGCATGTGTGTGTGTGTGGGTGAGCGGGGTTGGTGTGTGTGCAAATCTGTGTGAGGGAAATGTCCCTTTTGGCAACTGGGAAAACATAGTACAGGATGCACATTCCCCTTTCTAAACACTGATGATGTCAGCACCCTATAAGTACAGCAGGAGAAGGGAAACCTCCCAGTAATGCGAATAGCGTGCTCTGCTAATGCGTCTGTCTCGAGTGTCATAACCTAGTTAGGTAGGGGTTTGAATCCTGCAAATGCTCAGTGTATGTGGAGGGTGGTTAGTGTGTGTGCAATTCTGTATGAAAGAAATGTCCCTTTTGGCAACTAGGAGAACACACTACAGGATGCACATTCCTCTTTCTAAACACTGATGATGTCAGCACCCTATAAGTACAGCAGGAGAAGGGAAACCTCCCAGTAATGCGAATAGCGCGCTCTGCTAATGCGTCTGTCTTGAGTGTCATAACATAGTTAGGTAGGGGTTTGAATCCTGCAAATGCTCAGTGTGTGTGGAGGGGGTTAGTGTGTGTGTAATTCTGTATGAAAGAAATGTCCCTTTTGGCAAGTAGGAGAACACACTACAGGATGCACATTCCTCTTTCTAAACACCGATGATGTCAGCACCCTATAAGTACAGCAGGAGAAGGGAAACCTCCCAGTAATGCGAATAGCGTGCTCTGCTAATGCGTCTGTCTTGAGTGTCATAACATAGTTAGGTAGGGGTTTGAATCCTGCAAATGGCAAGTGTGTGTGTGTGTGTGTGTGTGTGTGTGTGTGTGCAATTACATGTGTGAGAGAACTGACCCTTTTGCATACCAGTACAACACACCAGCTGCTGCATATACCAATCTCTACACAGAGATGATGTGAGCACCCTACAAGTACAGCGGAAGAGGCCAAATCTCCCAGTAATGCAAATAGCATGCTCTGCTACTGCGTCTCTCACTACTGTCATAGCACAGTTAGTTATAGCTTTGAATTCCACACATGCCACGTGTGTGTTTGTCACACAGAATGCCCATGTGTGTGGGTTGTTGTTCACAATAATGCATGACATTGATTAAACCAGTAATGGCAATGGACACAGATGATGTATGTGTGCGCCAAATACACATATGTACCTATGACCTTTAATAGTTCCCATGGGTCATACAAGCCTGTGCCACATGCTCAGAGGGCCCTTCCATGTTCCCTATCATGTAGTCCAGGGAGGTACATCACAGGTCAGCCATAGTGGCATGGACAATGACTGAGTCATATGTGTCCATGCCTCTAACTGACCTGTATGCTTGTGTCATGTGGTGAACCATAGTGCCCCACGGGCATATCACTGTGACCTTCACCTTGTCCAGCCTGGTGAGTGTGACCTCACTGTACCGGACAATAAAGGTACCTAACACAACTGTAGCAGGTGTGTTGTCTAGCCATACAGGCTGTGACTGTTTGGCACACAGGATTTGTGTGCTATGTGTTGCATGTGCTGTGTTCTGGCTTAACGTATGCCTGTGTGCCAGCTGCAGAGGTGTCTGCTGCTCAGGCAGGATGCTATTCTGAGTCTCCATGAATGGCCCAGTGTGTTCACGTGTTTGGATTTCTGTCAGTGTAGGTCTACATCAGACTGGTATTGTAGTCACTGTAGTATTTCATGCCACCTGACAGGTTATGCCAGTACTGGGTTCGGAGTGCTTGGTCTCCAGTTTGGCTATGTGGTTGCATCTCATACATGTGTTGTACGTCCATGTGTAGGGGAGAGGGTTGACTGTGTACATGTGGCAGCTGTGACATTGCCACATGACCCACATATACCACAACTGTACCATAGAGGTGACTGACAAGTGACCTTTGCACATGCTACCATAGTATTGTGATTGCCATGGTGATTAACAGCACATAGGGCTAATGGGGAACAAGGTACATAGGTTCATAGGTTCATACTAGGCTATCTGCCCTAGGGCATGTATAAGCCTAGCTAGAATGTGTTTGGCTTTCGCCACCCATTTTAAATTAATTTGCCATGCCCTTTTCCGAGGTTAGTATACTGTGCCTCTGTCTAACAGTGACACAGATGTGATAACCGGGGTAAACCTACATTCTCCCATCCACTCATCAAGATTCCTCTTGAAGAGAGTCAATGAGGGACTCTGCCTAACCTGGACTGAGATTGTATTCCAGAGTGAAGGGAGCCTCTGGGTCATGAATCTGTCCCTCCAGCATGTCCTATTTATTTCAGTGCTGAGGTTCAAGTCTCTCGAGCGCGTAGCTTGATGGGATTTGGATATTCTGAGGTGCAGCATGTCCATTAATTCCGGGTTGGACATGGCTTTATACGTCAGGCACAGATTGCCTCTGAACAGGCGGTATGCCACTGAGTAGAGCTGGAGTTTCTTTAACCAGGAAGCATATGGCATCTGTTTGAGCCCTTTGATCCTCTTGGTGAGGTACTTTTGGGGTCATTCCAGTTGCTGCAGGTGTCTGGTAAGGTACATCCCAACAGGGGCATTGTACTCAATTATGGGCCTGCTGAGGGATGAGTAAAGAGGCATGATGACCTCCCCTGATCTAGATGTGAATCCCTTCATGATGAGGTGGGCTATATAAAATGAATTTCTAACCACTGTGGCCACGTGGTTGTCAAATGAGAGATTGCTATTAACTTGGGTCCCCAGGTCCCTAATTACTTATTCTGTACTTAATGGATTACCACCTATGTGGTAATTTCTGGGCACTTTGTTTTTGCCAAAGGGGATGACTATACACTGTTTGGCATTTAGCTTGAGGCCATGGCTCTGGCACCAGTTGTCTGTTTCTATGAGGCCCTTTTGGAGGATGCTTGTGTCGGCTGGAGAGTCGATTATGGCGGCCAGTTTGCAGTCATCTGCGAACATGGTCAGCCACAGTCCTTCCGTGTTGGCCTGTACCTCCGAGAAATATATACCGTACAAGAGAGGTCACAGGACTGAGCCTTGTGGGACACCACTTGTAACTGTTTTGGAGTCTGACATGGCTCCAGCAATTCTAACCATGTGGGTTCTGTCCTTGAGCCAGTTTGAAATCCATGTAGTGACATAGGGGTTAATATTTAAGCTGGTGAGCTTCTCTATAATGCCCGAGTGGGGTATTGTATCGAAGGCTTTTGCGAGGTCCAGGTAGGCTGTGTGGACCACCTTCCCCTTGTCAATGGCCTTGGTGATTGTTTCAAAGAAATCAACCAGGTTTAAGAGGCAGGATCTGCCCTTAACAAAGCCAAACTGGGTAGGACCCAGTGTCTGTAGGTCCCCAATATCTTTATTTATGAGGTCCATAATGATCCTTTCCATAGCTTTGCAGACCAAGCTAGTCAGGCCTATGGGGAAATAGTTTCCAGGATCCGTTGGGGCAACACCTTTATGGAGAGGGACCACTGTTGCTGTACGCCACTCTTTGGGCACGTATCCTGTAGTAAGGCTGAGATCGAACAGTAGTTTTATGTTTGGGTTTAGCTCTTCTTGGAGTTCATGTAGGACACAGCCGGGGACACTGTCTGGTCCCATTGATGCTGTGTTTTTTGCTTTGGAGAGGGCGGCTCTTACCTGAGCATCTGAGATGTCAGGGGGGCAGCACTCTGCTGGGATAGATATTTGCCCTTTTGGTGTGGAAGGGGGGGGAGACGTTTGCGCTGAACCTGTCAGCTAGGATGTTGGCAATGTCTGTAGGTTCGGTGTTTCTTTTGTCATTTGGGACTATTTCCGAGCATATCTGGGAATTACCATCCAGGTTCCTAAAATAACTAAAGAAAGACTTGTGATTATCCTTAGTGTCCTGTGCAATTTCCTCTTGAAGCTGGCCTTAAACAATTTTATGAGTGCCCATAGTTGTTTACTAATACTGATCAGTGATGCCTTCCCTTTTTGGGAATTTGCTCTATCATTTAGTAGCTTCCTCCTTCTATTGTATAGTTTGTTTATGGCTGGGATCCACCAGACAGGACGTCTGCCTTTGGAGGATCGGGTCTTGGTTTTATTTGGGTGTAGTGTCTGTGATTAGTTAGCACTGGCATATATGACTGCTCACGTGGACAAATGCCAGGTAAGTCATATGCAATGTGTCACAGGCAATGTGCATGTGAACAGGACAAACAGTGATGTTCTGTGAAGTGAGACATGGACATACATATAGTAAGCTATGCAGATGGCACTAGGAGTCCACAGAAGCTCTGTAACTCTGCATTGCAGGTGGGATCAGTGTTCCAGGGTAACTGCAAGCAAACATGCATGCAAACAAAGCTACAGTAAGCAGGACTGCATGTAGTCCATTGTACAACAAACAAGCTGTACCACTTCCACTAGGTAACAGTGCAAATATGCAGGCACTATACACATGTACATGGAAATCCACAGGTCAGATGGCTAGGATCCAGTCTCAGTACACACAAGTGTACAGACCATGTACCGTCAGGATGTACAATAACTGGATGGAAACCCAGGTGCTCATACCTGCAGTAATACACAAGTCAAATAGACACTGAGCCTTCACTCAGTGGTTCCATACTTAGTAGAATGTATGCTACCTGGCCTGCCACCACAGTATCCCTGACATGTATGGGGACTCTCCCTCCTGTGAAAGTTAGTTTTGTGTGTTGGGACTGTCTAGCATGGTATGAGATGTGAGCTTGCAGTGCTAGGGTGCTCCTGTGTGTCCTGTACCAGTCGTGTAGTACTGCACACATATCAACATCCTCATACATCCGCATTGCAGAGTCCAGTGTGGGCAACATGCCACATGCAGTTTACATGTCCATCATGGCGTATCAATACTTTCATTACCTTATCCCCTGTGCTACCTATGTATGTGGCCTTCTGTTGACATCCTTACCACCTGTATGCCAACATGTGCAGATGATACACTATGGTACTTACCATGGGTGTAGAAAACAGCACATGACAATCATACCCTTACTGCATCAGGCATGCTGGGATATACCCACAATTATATCAGCACACAGTACTGTTAACAACATGATACTATTACTACACGTCTATGTAGTCACCCTGTGCATCAGCAACATGTTAACCTGTACCTGCACTGATGTTACAGATTGTAGGAGGTGGCACAGTTTCATCATATGCACAGGGTGTGAACTTGGTATGCCTGAGTCAGCCACCAATACCACCAATTGACATGTATGTGTATGTGTGTTGGTGAGGGACAGCAGTACAAGGTGGGGCAATGTTGATGCAGTGTGTGCGTGTATGCGGTAGCCCTAGGTGTTGTCAATTTGCATGTGTGTATGGATGTACACAGTTCCACCTCATGGCTGCCATATACTGGTGTTTGTGGACAGCCACAGACTGTACCTGCCAGGTCATACAGATCAGTGTCTCTGGCCATGGACACGGTACCTGTGCCTTACAGGGGTGCTACGGACCATATCCGGTACCAACCCAGACTGGGTACTGTCATCAGAAGTAGGTGTTCATTGACTGGACACAGATCCCTGTCGGGCCTGGCCAGAGCCATGTGCACGTGGTCTCCTGGGGCGGTCTGATGACAGCACACTCCCAGCATTGCTGGGGCTGCTGCTGGCACTATTGGGGCGGCCGCAGCCCTGTTGTCATCTGCGACAACTGCCAGCTACTGCTGTTGCTGGCATGCGCCCACATCGACACCTCAACCATCCACCATCACCCTGGCTCATGGACATGTAGTTGTGGAACCGGTCTAATATGTCCCCACAATGTCTGTCTATGACATCAGTGAAATTACAGATGGCAGCCGCAATGTCACGCATACTGTCAGTCATGGCTGTGCGACATGCTGTCAGCTCCCTCAGACCCTGTCTGGTGTACCGTTCCATATGTGACTGTGCCTGCATGACAGCCCGAAACATAGCTGAGGTTGTAAGACCTCTGTGGGCACGTCTGACAGGGGCAGTATGCCCACGGATGCTCCCACAAGAACCCCTGGACATCTGTCTGTGTGGTACCATCTCAGGGCCATGCCCATGGCTGCTGTGTGGGGACGCATGTGCCACAGATACCACATTACCCTGGTCAATGCCCACTGTATCCTGTCCATCACCTAGGGACATTGGTGACAAAGGGTGTATTGGCAGGATAACTGTGCACATTGATGGGGTTGACAGCTGTGTACTGTCAATTGGCTGACCAATGACGGACCCTGGCATACCTTCCTATGCCATTACACAGATGTCATCATTATCAGTACCCATGGCACCTGATTCAGGTTCCCTGCTGCATGACACCAGAGCAGCACCAGAACCTGTGGGAGGGAAACAGGAAACACAGTTTACAATGTCTACACAATATTACCAGTGATGCACACATCCACACATGCACAGGTCCATACATGCACACGTCCACACATGCACAAGTCCACACATGCACACATGCACAGGTGCACACATGCACACATGCACAGGTGCACACATGCACACAGTTGCACACAGTTGCACACTACTCAGTATGAGAGATATCAACACAGACACAGACACACCTGCATGCATACACAGAGCACTACTCAGTGAGCCTAATATTACTATTACTATCAAGAGTATTAAAGGTGTTGTTAATACACACTCACCAGCATGGATAGGCTGCATTGCTGTTACACCGGAGGGACCTGCAGAAGTGAGGAAACTAATGTCAGTGGGCACAACTGTGCCATTGTTGCTGAGTATGATACAGGTCAGTAGTGCAACAGTCGCCTTTCACAGGTCAGCTGCTGATATTGAGAATATTACACTTGCACATTAAATACTATGATGACAGCTACAAACCAAGGACACACCTTACACATGCATTAACTACCAGTGTACACAACAGTCAACTATACATATGGCATATTACCTTCACGCTCGTAGTCTTGCTGCTGCGTGGCTCCAGCCTCCATCATAATGCATGTCTGCTGCTGCTGTTATTGTTGGCGGGCTGGAGCCAAAACACTTATGAGTAGTCTCTCCAGTCTGGTGAGTGGGGGATGTGTAGCCACCCCACCACCTGTGGCAACCTGTTGCCTGTGGATATCCGAAGCACGCTGATGGACATTTCTGATTAAATCACTGCAGTGATGTCATACCTGCTCATATGTCCTATTATGCGTGCCTATGTCATTTACCCGACGGACCAGGTCTTGCCACAGTGCAGCCCTCTCCTGCTGATTCTGGCTGGTGCGGGAAAAGAGTATCGCATAATCCCGCACCAGGCTCTGGTGTATCTCTTCATCCTCAGCTGCTGAGTAAGCTGGATTGCGCTGGTGAGCCATAGTCCTGTAAAAGGAAATAACAGGATATCAGCTAAATATGTCAGCAGAATTTGACACACATACTACACATGCTATTCGACTGTTGTGATACAACATATCTCACATATTTAGCATCTGTCTGTCTATTGGTGGATACACATGTAAATGGCCAGGTATCAGTGCTCAGCCAACAACTGTGCAACTGTACCTGGCACACTCTATATGACATACTACCAAACCCCAGCAGTCAGAACACTGATTCAGGTCCAAAGCACCTCCTCACTCTGGGGGTTTGTATCGAGGTACTGTATGGGGTATATCAACAACTACTGTGAGCTTACCACAAACTAATTGCCCTGGATATACATATCCCATCTCCACCACCAGCACAAACGACTATAGTGAATAACATTTCAAATGCAGACATTACACTTTGTAACAGTGACATGGTATCCTTTCAGCCCACTGGGCCAGTGGAAGACACAACCCACAATGCTTACCCCTTCACAAATTATTTCTACGGACATCTCCAAGAATGCATGGATCATGCAATCCCATTTAAGACCAAGACACTCTCCACAAAGGGACAGCATCCTGTCTGGTGGTCCCCAGCCATAGACAGATTGTATAACAAAAGATAGAAGCTACTGCAAGACAGAGCATAATTCCATAAAGGGAAGGCATGTCTGATCAGCACTAGTAAGGAGCTATTTTCTCACCTACAAACATCCATGGGCAACTTTGAGAGGGAAATCAACAGGGACACTATAGATAACCACAAGGCCTTCTTCAGTTATGTTAGCAATCTGGTCAGAAACCCTCCACTATGCTCATAGTTAGTACACAACAACAAATAATTCCCTGAACCCACAGATATTGGCAACATTGTGGCAGACAGGTTCAGTGCAGGTTTCCCCCCTCCCTTTCCCCCAAAATAAGACATAGTTATCACAGCTGACTGTAACCTCCCAGTCATCACAGATGTCCAGGTGAAATCTGCCCTCAGGAAAGCACGATACACAATATGAATGGGACCTGATGGTATCCACGGTTGCATGCTACATGAACTCCAAGAGGAGCTAAACACACATATAGAAGTGCTATGTAACACTAGCCTGACTACAGGATATGTACCTGTACACTGGCACACAGCAGCAGTGGTTCCACTACACAAAGGAGGCACGTCTACATACCACTACAATACAACACAATACAATACATTACAATACAATACAATACAATATAATATGCTATTGCCCCTGGGACTACAGCAGCATACTGTTCTGCTACCCTGACCATTGTGACACATGTGATATGATGGTACCTGCTGCTGTCAAACAGTTACACAGGGTGACTCATATGACATATTACCTATCTGACTAACATTCAGCAGGGGTATGTGTGACATGTACTCATGGGGAGTCTTGCTTCTTAACGCTCTGTGGTATATTGCAGGGTATGTCTTATCTGTGGGTAGGAACCTGTACCTCCACCATGTGCTCTCTATTGCAGTGTCATGGATGACACACAGCAGTCATTTAGGTTGTGGATGGTGTGAGGTGTTACTATGATTGTTGGACATCTGTCATGGGTGTGACTTAAGTATGTAAATCCAGGAGTTGTAACCTCTATGTGGGTAGTATGTGTGTACTCTGTGGTGCTGTCAGTCACTGTGCATTGATAATGTGTTTGAGTGCATTGTCACAGTGTTGTACATGTCACTGTGTCCTTCTCCATATCTGTAGCTGTCATGTGAGGTACATACAGTGGCAGCCATTATGTGGTGTGGAGGGGTACACTGACCTACATGTCCGTAGCTGACACACCATGTCTGGTGACACATACCATGTGCAGGTATTCCAGGAATAGTGTGCCACTGTGAATATCATTGGGGGGACTATTGTACACATTTATGACCCTGTTCACCCCTGACACATGCAGTGGTGGGCAGCCAATCACATATCTGGTGGTTACTGGTGTAGGTGATTTGAAATGGGGTATGGTACTCCAGTTTTGTCACTGGTGTTCACTCCATGCCTTTGTCACCAGGCACCTATTGCAATACATCTGTACACATGTGCCTCACTCAGAATATATATACATCTCTCTCTCTCTCTCTATATATATATATATATATATATATGTATATAGATATATCTATATGTATATATATATATATATATATATATATATATGTGTCTGTATACATATACACATATATATATTGATGTACATATATTGCTGTAGATATGGAGAGAGGAGGGGTGTGACAGAGAGGGGTTGAGAGTGACGGGGGGTGGGACAGGGGGAGTGTGAGATCGTCAAATACAGTCATACCTGTAGATAGTCAGATCTATCTACATATATCTATATCTGTATGTGTGTATTACATATATATGTTTGTACATATTCTATCTAACTACATCTGTCTATGTATCCCTACATCTCTCTCTATGTATGTATACATATATGCATATTATATATATATATATATATATATATATATATATATATATATATATATACACATACATACATATATTGACATACATATGTATCCATATGATAGATAGGTATATCAACATGTTTGTTTACAAAACTGTATACACACACTAACATACTGCTAAACATACATAACTGTGAAACCTACTTTGTACATTGCACTACAACCTACATTCAACCTACATTGATATGTGCACATATATGCTCTCACATACAAATGTATGTACAGCCTTCACTGATAGTTGCTGTATGTCCCCTGCCCTTTGCACTTCTTCATATACATATGGATACAGACCAATGACACATATGGAGGGTTCACAGTATGTAGACTTTTATAGTATTACTTTACATTACCTGTGTTTGTCACAGCTGCTTGTGTTGCCGTCTGGTTTTGTGTCCTGCTGCTCCACTTGCCAGTTGTCAGCTTTCAGGTGGTTGTTGCTGACCAGTTTTGTTTGTGTATGTTTAATTTTTTCTTCTCTGTCTCTCTCTCTCTCTGTCTCCCCCTACCTCCATAGGGTGCAATGAAAGTATTGCATGTGTGGACTGGGAGTACAGCATGCTTTTGTAGGTATCTGCATATGTCCATGTGATGGCCTCTGCACCAATTGTTAGCCAGAATTTGCTAATTGCATGCAGCCAGTTGTGTACTGATTGCAGTTCTCACTGTGATTTCAGGACAGTGCTATAAAAAGGTATGTGAGATAGGCATAGCCCTTTCAGATTTTAAGGGCAGGCACCATGCTGGTATGCTGTGGACACTGTTCTGTGATTGTAAAGGTTAGTATCTCTCTCATATTTCCGGCTGTGTTGTAGATTAACATTTCTCCATTTATTTCTCCAGTTTCATGTACTGTGTCTATGTACACTGACACCTAGGTCTGCTACTACTGTTAATGTGGGTGTGTGCGCTTTCCTGTGGGACATGTGGTGTAACTGGTGTATAGCAGTGGCTCTTGCACTTTTGCTATGGCTTCAATATTTGCCCTTTACAGTCACTACTTGTATGCCTGCTAGGTGTCTTGACTGTAGTGTGCTGCTGTGGCTTTCCTATTTTCCATGTACATTCACACCTTGGAATGCTTGCTATATCTGCTAGGGTGTTACTGCATGCAGTGTGGTCTGGCCATGGTGTGGGCCTTGACATCTATTAGGGTATTTGAGTATGCTGCTGAGCAGGCCCCAGAGACTCTCAGGTGCATCTGTTATCTGCCTCATGGAATGGTACATGTCAGTGGGGTACACCCATTAAATTGTCTGGTATTCTGCAGTTGTGACTGTGGGATAGCATGAGCATATGTATTACTACACTATTTCTGCCGTGCAAGTGGTGCATACTTTCAGGACTTCATAGTTACCATTGCATGTGTTGTAACACCTTTCTGCCTACTGTTTGTACATTTCACATGCACTCTGTGGGGCATCCCTGTAACTCAGTCACTGTTGCTATGTCTAGGCTCTTAACTATTCAAATATGGCAGTGTCAGACCTCTCAAGTGTACAGATATTTGCAGGTTTTCCACATTTCTGCCTCATATTTTGGTCAATATCTCATGAACAGCTCTTTCTGGCAAATCACTCTGGGCTCAAGTCAGAATATAGTGACAAACATTTAAGTTTCAGACCTCATACCCTTCCAAACATCCAACAAAATGCAGAACCTGTTACTCTCTGAACTGTCTAAGTGTGTTGTAACATTATTTGGAATGTGTCCCTGTTTTTGGCCCTTTGCTCCACATATTTTACTACTTGGTCTGGATGTGTTCCTGTAAGAGGTTGTGGGGTATGGGCAGTGATTATCCTGCTGTGAGTATGTGTGTGGCTTGCAAGGTGCTACAGTGACATTATTACCTACTCGCTACCAACTAGCATGGCTGTTTCTGTTTGCACACTACTATTATAGAAATCCACTAGATTTGACAGTAAATATACATGACATGCTTTGTGTACTACACATCCTATATTCCCTTTACATTCATTCCTACTATTACATGATATATTTATTGTAGCACAATGTTCTTATATAGCAGTCATGGCTTAGTGGTAAGTCATGCAGACTAGTGTTTCCAAGGTCCTGGGTTCGGGACTGACAGTGGGATTTTATTTTGCTTTTGAACAGACTACAGGACCTGTCATTCAGAGTTACTAAGGCACTTTTAAGCAGTTGTAACTGGGTTAGCGCTGGTTTGCACGGAGCTCACGCATGCGCACTGGCGTTCAGCTCCGTGCACACCTGCTTACAACCGCTTAAAAGTGCTTACTCTTGCGCACACCCGCGCTATTTTCTTTGAAAGAAATGAAAATGGGGAGACAGGAAAGTGGTGAAAAAGGGGTCACAAAGAGGGTAAGACAGTAGGGAAACAAGCTTGGGTTTTGCAAGAGGGATGTAGGTAAGGCCCATAGCTGCCCATTTCTTCATCATTAACAGCTGTGCATATGTTTGTAATTTGGTGTGACATTTGAAACCTTCCACCCCTGAGAGAGGTGTAAGGACAACAATAATACTTGTTGTACAGCCAATTGACAGTTTCCATGTCCAGCAGACATGTGTGCGAAATGGGCAGCTATGTATGGGGCGTAATTTTTTTGTGGGTACAGAGTGCCCTTTTTTTTTTTTTTTTTCAGGTGAGAGTGGTATGTCAGGTAAAGGAAGTCAGTATAGCTGAGGAGGTAGGTTGGGTAGGTCAACAGACAAGACAAACAAGACGCATACAGGGGCAGTGTATGACAACTGTTGGGGGGGTTACACAATTGACGGGGATGGATGTTTGGATATCCAGAGCCCATGAGCCCACAGATGGCAACAGTGGAACTGATATCCCCACCCATGGGCAGTTGCCACTGTGCCTTCACTGCCCAGGACAGGGCTGTGCTGGGGGCTGTGTAGGCCTGGCAGCAGGCATGCCCGTTAGTTGTGCCACCTGTGCCTCAAGCTGGCGTAGGGGCCCAAGAACAGCTTCCTGGATCTCCCTACGCACCACAGTCCGGACGCTATGGAGGGTGAGTGGTGGTTCTCCTCCGGCCACACTTGCAGAGAGGGGACGAGCCCCATCCCCTGCAGCGCTTCCACCCACAGGTGGCACAGGGCCACCGGAGGAGGGTCCGGACTGGGCACTACTGCCAGGTGCACTCGCCAGCTGAGGTGGGAGAGGTGGGTCCGCTGGAACCCGCCTTCCCTGTCGTCCTATGTTTTGCATTATGTCATGACAGTTTGGGTTAGTAACATACAATACCATTCACAATTATTTGTAACAGCATGCATTAGTATTCCCATTAACCAAACACCCAGATATTCACACCATTGAACAGCGAGCATAACACATGCATAATTTGAACAGCAATACACAGTCCAACAACATGCAGGGTTGATTGATGGCAACAGGCCATCAGGTTTGGATGTATGAACAGGGCAGATGCATCAACGTACATGCAAATATGTATGACCCAACAGGACAAATGTCCAGGGGTGTTAATTGTGATTGCACATACCAATTTCACATGGAATAGATTATATGTGGTTATAGAGTAGGGTGAAGAAAATTTAATTAACAACTTCAAATACCAATACATATGCTGTACATTTCTAATAGCTGCAGATATATACACACTACAGTTCTACCTACAGTTTCCTATGCGATAACTACTTCAAGTTGGTGATAGGACTGTTACTGATACATCAATATACATTTTATTGTTATTCATACACGTTCATATCTGGCTCTGTTCAGCTACATCATCCTGCTACATTTGCTTTATATAGCTATTGACAACTGTGGATGTTTGGTATTTCAGACAATCATACTATCTGCATATTGCAGACTGAGAGCAACATATCCAGATTTTGGGATACACATTCCAGCTGCAGAAACATTTTGAACACATTTCACAGTTTGGTTCTGCTTGTCACATTCATTTCATTCTGTACTGACTGCAGTATACTTTACTTGGGAGTTATTACTACTTTATTGGTGGATTCATAACTCTTTCTCACACTCTCTCACTTGTTTTATTTTTACAATTCAGGATGGTACTTACTTCTAGGCTTTATTGACATGTTTTACCTGTAGTTATTACAATCCTTTCCAACAGTCTCACTTCTGTCATGTTTCAGTATTTCAACAGGGATATATTTCACACATGTGTTTTGCTCATCTTCTGCAGCTGTACTTTTCAGCCTGCTGCAGGTTGTGTACTATTATATTACAGGTGGGACATCTTTATTTCAGACTTTATTTCAGACATTTTCATTTTTCTGTTTGGATTACAGACTGTAACACACTTTTGTAATCAAGCAATACTTGCAAATACTCTTACACTGTTACTTGCACATTTTATTACTTAGTGACTACACTGCACTCTTTTGCTGTCATACTTTTATATTTATTTACAGTTACAGGGAGAGGATTACTGACCTGCCTGGTGGTGCAACCACACCAGCCTATTGCCATAGGCTCTGCGGTTCGCAGAACGGACACCTGCAGCTGTAATATAAGTAAAGTAATATTGGAATACACATCTCCATAATATCAGCTAGGTTAATTTCTTACATACATAATTAGATGTAACTTACTCAGTAGTGGGGAGTTGGGCATTTGCCAGGCCTCCTGGATCCAAAGGTTCAGTTGGTCCTGCTTCCGTCTCTTCAGGTCCGCATGGTGGTGACGGACCTGCTCACCAGTCCTTGGAATCCCTGTGGCACTGGTAAGATCATGAGCCAACCGGTCCCACGCCTCAGCTCTATATGCTCCCCACAGGACCTGGCCCTGCATGAGTTGGGCCTCATGATTGTGGACAAGGAGCCAAACCATATACTTGGACTCCTCAATGCCCCACCTCTGTGCTTGAAAGCAACTACCCTCACCTACTCCTGAAATTCTGGCTGCAAGTTAGTTCTATAATCGGTTATGCTGTGTATTCCCGCCTATGGGGCTTATATATGCCATTTTTCCCGCACTTATCTGTGATTGGCCATTTTGGAATTGTATCAGCTTCACAAAACCTGCTTTGTCATGCTCCTCTTTCTATTCATTCCTATATATTTGCTATTACTGCATTTCTAAGTACAGCTGTCATGGCTTAGTGGTTCAGTACCTTGACTATGGTGCATGGTATCCTGGGTTCGAACATGGCCACTGCTTTTTATATTTTATGACTGTCTACACAGGCTAGGAGGTGTGTCTGTGTAAAGGCAGTTTTGTTACAGCTTGCTCAACGTTGCCCGTCGGTTAGCTTGTTGGTGCAGTGCGCAGCTCCGCGCAAATGGGTTACGCTGGTTTACGCTTCATTTGGCTGTCAGCACGCATATTACTCTCAGCTCAGCTAGGGGCACACAGTTTCAGCATGTTAAACCACTGCTCACCTACGGGCACTCATTCTACACCTGTTAAACCACTGCTCACCTACGGGCACTCATTCTACACCTGTTAAACCACTGCTCACCTACGGGCAGATGCACTCAACTTGTTAGACTGTAGCTCAGCTATACGCACATCTGGCATCTTTTAGTATTTTGTTATCTCACATTTCTTCAAAATAAATGGCCCATTTCATTACATTTTACATAAAATATAATTTTATATGTGTACATATATGTCAGGGACTTGTTTCGTGCTTATTTCACTAAAAATAAAAATTGATGTTGTGGGGTCTCGAACCATGACTGCCTGCTCTTCAGCCAACGTCTCTACCGCTACGCTATTGCTTTTTGGCTTACTTTGCATAGTTAGTTCTTATATGGTTTTCCACTTACTGCTAACTGTGGCTAAGCTACGGGCACGCCCGCGCAAACGAGCGCACTCACGGGCAAACATCTTTACAATTTAAAAAAGAATATAACATGTTCATTTATATAATTTTATGTTCATAGTCTGTGGGGGCATGTGCTGTGTTGTGTTTATTCACATTTCCTTGGACTCTATCGTGGGGGTTTACTTTCGGCACTTTTACTCTTCTGGGGGCGTGTCCGTTTGCAGGGCTCAGCCTACGGACACGCCCCCTACTGTCTTCCACAGACCGTGTAAGCCTTAGGTGTGATTCAGCATGCCCTCATGCATATGCATGACATGCTGACCTCACACCGTTTAACTGCAGCCTCCGTGTAAGCCTTGTAACTCTTACATGGAGGCATCGTGAATCCTGCCCTTGAACAAATTCGAATAAAACTCAGTAAAGAGTACTTTAGAAGACTTAAATGAATCCTGAAAACATCATTGACATCTAGGAACAAGATCCAAGCCATAAATCAGTTTGCTCTTCCTGTCCTAACTTATAGTTTTGGAGTGATTGACTGGCCCCAAAAAGTGTTGGATAGATTGGATATTAAAACAAGAAGGATGCTTCCTGCTCACCAAATGATTTATAAAAATCAGTGTATACCAAGATTATATATTCCCCATTCCAAAGGAGGGATAGGCCTCCTTGAAATTGCTTACATGTATAGATCTGCAGTTGTGGGACTCCACACATATCTACTGACCTCACAAGATCCAAATGTAGTGAAAGTTTTGAAACATGAGGAGAATAAATCTAAGATGACATCTCTGCTTAATTTAGCAGAAGCATATCAATGTCAAACAGGAATGGAAATCAAAGCAGAAGTAGATAAAAACCAGGCAACAACTGAATGTGCTAAAAAACAAAAGAAATAATATAGGGTGAAGGACCAGATGAGAAGGCAAGAAATGTGGAAAAAACATAAATAAAGAAAACTTCTGGAAGAGCCTCATGTTGATCAAGAATGAATGCAGGAATGGTTAAGAAGAGGTGAATTCACATCAAGAAATGAAAGGTTAATATTGGCAGTCCAAGGCAGTGGGCTACATACATGCTGGTTTACAAAGTTCATTGAACATGTGGGATAAACAGACATATGTAGGTTTTGTAAAACAGTCACACCCCTTGTTGCTGGTTACAACACACTAATGGCAGAGAGACTGTATACTGAAAGGCATAATAATGTGGCGAGACTGTTAAACTGGAGATTGTGCAAACATTATGGTATCAAAGTGGCTGAAAAACACTGGAAACATAAGCCACAAGGAATCATAGAAAATGATGAAGTTCATATCACATGGGATTACCCAATACAAACAGTTCAAAAGATAGATGCTAGAAAACTGGATATAGTGATCCAAGAAAAGAAGACAAAAGTAGCATTGATCATTGAAATTGCCACACCTAGTGACTACAGTGTCTTGTGTACAGAGAGACACAAAGTTATAAAATACCTTGATCTGCAAGCAGAAACGAGAGCCATGTGGAAGGAAGATACCCAGATAGTTCCAATAGTAGTAGGAGCAACTGGTCTTATAAAAAATAATTTACAATCGTATTTAGATATGTTACCAGTTCATGTAACACCATACGAATTGCAGGAGTCATTACTGGGCACATTATGGGTGCTGCAAAGAGCACTTTTGGCTGACATCAAAGAGTGAAACAATACTAATTTCATGAACTTTAATTGTACTTTGACTTAGGAATGGGGTCCATTTCCATCATGGTATTAGAAACCCAAAAAGAGAAATTAAAAACAGAACAGCCTGCTAACTGTCCCTTTATTTTGTGTTACTGTGCAGGTACTGCAAAACATCTTATATACCATACAACACTGTCTGCTACCTGTCCCTGTACTCCATGTTACTGCACAGGTGCTACACATCATCCTACACACAATGCAGCACTGTCTGCTCCATGTCCCTGTAGCCCATGTCACTGCACATGTGCTGCATATCATCCTACACACAAAGCAGCACTGTCTGCTCACTCTGCCTGTACTCCATGTCACTGTGCAGGTGTTGAACATCATCCTACACATAATGCTGCACTGTCTGCTCCCTGTCCCTGTACTCCATGTCACTGCACAAGTGCTGCACATCATCCTACACACAATGCAGCACTGTCTGTTCCCTGTCCCTATATGCCATGTCATTGCACAGGTGCTACACACGATGCAGCACTGTCTGCTACATGTCCCTATACCCCATGTCACTGCACAGGTGCTGCACATCATCCTACACACAATGCAGCACTGTCTGCTCCCTGTTCCTGTTGCCCATGTCACTGCACAGGTGCTGCATAACATCCTACACACAAAGCAGTACTGTCTGCTCCCTGTCCCTGTACTCCATGTTACTGCACAGGTGCTACACATCATCCTACACACAATGCAGCACTGTCTGCTCCATGTCCCTGTAGCCCATGTCACTGCACATGTGCTGCATATCATCCTACACACAAAGCAGCACTGTCTGCTCACTCTGCCTGTACTCCATGTCACTGTGCAGGTGTTGAACATCATCCTACACATAATGCAGCACTGTCTGCTCCCTGTCCCTATATGCCATGTCACTGTACAAGTGCTACACACCATCTTACACACAATGCTGCACTGTCTGCTCACTGTCCCTGTACTCCATGTCACTGCACAGGTGCTGCACATCATCCTACACACAACGCAGCACTGTCTGCTCCCTGTCCCTATATGCCATGTCATTGCACAGGTGCTACACACGATGCAGCACTGTCTGCTACATGTCCCTATACCCCATGTCACTGCACAGGTGCTGCACATCATCCTACACACAATGCAGCACTGTCTGCTCCCTGTTCCTGTAGCCCATGTCACTGCACAGGTGCTGCATAACATCCTACACACAAAGCAGCACTGTCTGCTCCCTGTCCCTGTACTCCATATCACTGTGCAGGTGCTACACATTATCCTACACACAATGCAGCACTGTCTGTTCACTACCCTTATACCCCATGTCACTGCACAGGTGCTGCACATCATCCTACTCACAATGCAGCACTGTCTGCTCCCCATCCCTATATGCCATGTCACTGCACAGGTGCTACACACCATCCTACACACAATGCAGCACACTCTGCTCCCTGTCCCTATACTCCATGTCACTGTGCAGGTGCTGAATATCATCCTACACACAATGCAGCACTGTCTGCTCCCGGTTTCTATACTGGATGTCACTGTGCACCTGCTGCACATAATCCTTTACACAATGTAACATGGTCTGCTCCCTGTACCTGTATGCCATGTCACTGTGCAGGTACTGCACATCATCTTACACACAATACAGCACTGTCTTCTCCCTGCCCCTATATACCATGTCACTGCACAGGTGCTGCATATAATCCTACATACAATGCAGCACTGTCTGCTCTTTGTCCCTGTACCCCGTGTCACTGCACAGGTGTTGCATATCATCCTGCATACAATGCAGCACTGTCTGCTCCCAGTCCCTGTACTGAATGTTACTGTCCAGGTGCAGCACATCATCCTACACACAATGCAACACTGTCTTCTCCCTGTTCCTGTACTCCATGACACTGTGCCGGTACTACATACCATCCTACGCACAGTGCAGCCCTGTCTGCTCACTGTCCCTGTACTCCATGTCACTGTGCAGGTGCTGCACATCATCTTACACACAATGCAGCACTGTCTGCTCCCTGTCCCTATATGCCATGTCACTGCACAGGTGCTGCATATCATCCTACACACAATGCAGCACTGTCTGCTCCCAATCCCTGTACTGAATGTCACTGTCCAGGTGCTGCACATCATCCTACACACAATGCAACACTGTCTGCTCCCAGTCCCTATACTCAATGTCACTGTGCAGGTGCTGCACATCATCCTTTACACAATGTAGCACTGTCTGCTCCCTGTACTTCTATGCCATGTCACTGTGCAGGTGCTGCACATCATCTTGCACACAATGCAGCACTGTCTTCTCCCTGTCCCTATATGCCATGTCACTGCACAGGTGCTACACATCCTACACACAATGCAGCACTGTCTGTTCCCTGTCCCTATATGCCATGTCACTGCACAGGTGCTACACACCATCCTACATACAATGCAGCACTGTCTGCTCCCAGTCCCTATACTCAATGTCACTGTGCAGGTGCTGCACATCATCCTATACACAATGTAGCTCCCTGTACCTGTATTCCATGTCACTGTGCAGGTGTTGCACATCATCTTATACAGAATAGAGTACTGTCTGATCCCTGTCACTGTACTCCATGTCACAGTGCAGGTACTACATACCATCATACACACGGTGCTACCCTGTATGCTCCCTGTCACTGTGCAGGTGCTGCACATTGTCTTATGCACAATGCAGCACTGTCTGCTCCCTGTCCCTATATGCCATCTCACTGCACAGGTGCTGCATATCATCCTACACACAATGCAGCACTGTCTGCTCCCTGTTCCTGTACTCCATGTCACTGTGCAGGTACTACATACCATCATGTACATGGTGCAGCCCTGTCTGCTCCCTGTACTTGTACTCCATGTCACTGTGCAGGTGCTGCACATCATCTTACACACAATGCAGCACTGTCTTCTCCCTGTCCCTATATGACATGTCACTGCACAGGTGCTGCATATCATCCTACACACAGTGCAGCCCTGTCTGCTCATTGTCCCTTACTCCATGTCAATGTGCAGCTGATGCACATCATCCTATATATAGTGCAGCACTGTCTGCTTCCTGTCCCTATATGCCATGTCACTGTGCAGGTGCTACACAGCATCCTACACACAAGGCAGCATTCCCTGCTCCCTGTCCTTATACCCCATGTTCGTGTGCAGCACTATCTGCTCCCTGTCCCTGTACTCCATGTCACTGTGCAGGTACTGCACATCACAACACACACACACACACACACACACACACACACACACACACACACACACACACACACACACACACACAATGCAGCAATGTCTCCTCCCTATCCCTATACCCCAAGTCACTGTGCAAGTTTGGCACATCATCCTACACACAATGCAGCACTGTCTGCTCACTGTCCCTCTATCCCATGTCACTGCACAGGTGCTGCATATCATCCTACACACAATGCAGCACTGTCTGCTTCCAGTCCCTATACTCACTGTCACTGTGCAGGTGCTGCACATCATCCTTTACACAATGTAGCACTGTCTGCTCCCTGTACTTGTATGCCATGTCACTGTGCAGGTGCTGCACATCATCTTACACACAATGCAGCACTGTCCTCTCCCTGTCCCTATATGCCATGTCACTGCAAAGATGCTGCATATCATCCTACATACAATGCAGCACTCTCTGCCCCCTGTCTCTGTACCCCATGTCACTGCACAGGTGCTGCATATCATCCTACACACAATGCAGCACTATCTGCTCCCAGTCCCTGTACTCCATGTCACTGTGCAGGTGCTGCACATCATCTTACACACAATGCAGCACTGTCTGCTCCCTGTCCCTATATGCCATGTCACTGCACAGGTGCTACACACCATGCTACACACAATGCAGCACTGTCTGCTCCCTGTTCCTGTCAATGTGCAGCTGCTGCACATCATCCTATTTATAGTGCAGCACTGTCTTCTCCCTGTCCTTGTATGCTGTGTCACTGTGCAGGTGCTACATACCATCCTACACACAAGGCAGCATTCCCTGCTCTCTGACCCTGTATCCCATGTTGGTGTGCAGCACTATCTGCTCCCTGTCCCTGCACTCCATGTCACTGTGCAGGTACTGCTCATCACCACACACACACAAACAGACACACACACACACACACACACACACACACACACACACACACACACACACAAAATGCAGCACTGTCTTCTCCCTATCTTTATACCCCAAGTCACTGTGCAGGTACTGCACATCATCCTACACACAATACAGCACTCTCTGCTCCCTGTCCCTCTACCCCATGTCACTGCACAGATACTGCATATCATCCTACACACAATGCAGCACTGTCTGCTCCCAGTCCCTATACTCAATGTCACTGGGCAGGTGACGCACATTATCCTATACACAATGTAGGACTGTCTGCCCCCTGTACCTGTATGCCATGTCACTGTGCAGGTGTTGCAAATCATCTTACACTGAATACAGCACTGTCTGCTCCCTGCCCCTGTACTCCATGTCACTGTGCAGGTGCTGCACATTATCCTACACACAATGCAACACTGTCTGCTCCCTGTTCCTGTACTCCATGTCTCTGTGCAGGTACTACATACCATCCTACACACAGTGCAGCCCTGTCTGCTCCCTGTCCCTGTACTCCTTGTCACTGTGCAGGTGCTGTACACCATCTTACACACAATGCAGCACTGTCTGCTCCCTGTCCCTATATGCCATGTCACTACACAGGTGCTACACACCATCCTACACACAATGCAGCACTATCTGCTCACTGTCCCTGTCAATGTGCAGCTGCTGCACATCATCCTATATATAGTGCAGAACTGTCTGCTCCCTGTCCCTGTATGCTGTGTCACTGTGCAGGTGCTGCACGTCCTTCTTTACACAATGTAACACTGTCTGCTCCCTGTACCTATACCCCATGTTCATGTGCAGCACTATCTGCTCCCTGTCCCTGTACTCCATGTCACTGTGCAGGTACTGCACATCACCACACACACACACACACACACACACACACACACACACACACACACACACACACACAAAGACACACAATGCAGCACTATCTGCTCCCTATCCCTATACCCCAAGTCACTGTGAAAGTGCTGCACATCATCCTGCACACAATACAGCACTGTCTGCTCATGTCCTTATAGTCTGTGTCACTGTGCAGTTGCTGCAGGTCATCCTACACACAATGCAGCACTGTTTGCTTCCTGTCCCTGTACCCCATGTCACTGTGCAGGTGCTACACATCATCCTACACACAATGCAGCCCTGTCTGCTCCCTGTCCCTATATGCCATGTCACCGCACAGGTGCTACACACCATCCTACATACAATGCAGCACTGTCTGCTCCCTGTCCCTATACTCCATGTCACTGCACAGGTGCTATATACCATCTTACATACAAAGCTACACTGTCAGATCCCTCCCCTATACTCAGGGTTACTTTGCACTTGTTGCACATCCTCCAAAAACCCATGGAGCACACTCACCATCTCCATAAAACTGTGGGTAGTAAAAGAATGTCCATGGATCATTGACTTGTATAGCTAGTGGTTACTTTTAAGTGTTACATTAATATCAGGGATGATCTTGGAGTCATTGTTGCTCCTATCCTGTCCATGATTGTTTTATTTGTTGGTTATAAACATCTCAAATGTGGTGTACATGGCACTTGCTGTGTGCTGAGGGGACAGAGGTGGAGTTTATGAAGGGCTGTCAGTGGAAGATCTCTCTCATGCCCTGTTGAAGCTATTGGCTCAGCCTTTAGCTCTACAGGGGAGTTCATAATGGTGAATGTGGGTGATCCCTCCCCATGTGGTGTTGCAGTTGTTGATAACCACAGGTACCTTGCTACAGCCTGTTCTGCTAGATCCTCCAGAAGCAGAACCTGCATCTTAGGTGACCTACAGTGCCTGGATTGTGACATACAGTATAGAGTCAGGGAGCAGACATGACCAGACATATGTCCCTATAACCCGTCTAGCATGCATAGTACTACACATTAAACCACACCTATAGCATGTTTTCACATACATACATACATATCTTATCATGCAGTTTTGGAAAAAACAGATATACATGCAGACCATGGGAAAGCCTTCCTTTTAAATGTGGTGCAGTATGCTATATTATATTATATATACATTATATATATTGCCCACAAGCTCATCTTTAAACCTGCTAACTGCCCAGCTCTCACTAATTCCTTAAAACCTTACATTCCCAACCACTCAGATCCAAAAACCAAAATCTCCTTCAGGTCCACAAACCTGCATGACCTCCTGGCCATCTACTGCTGTCCCTCCCACTTCTTAGCTAAACAGTGGAACTTTCTCCCCACACACCTACGCAACCTACCTCACCATACAAATTTCAAATCTCAGCTACTCTCTCATCTTTCTTCCAAATAGGGATGCCCTTGCCATGCTCCAACTTAAACCCCTGCCCCCCATTCCACCTTGCACTAACTCATCCAACTACCTCTACTATTACTTCATCCCACCCAAAACAATCCCCCTCTATGAAAAACTAATTTTCTCTCTAGTAGCTATTGTACTATACTCTCCAGTCTCAAATATACTATTACCCTCTCCATGCATAATATTTCCCTAACCTACTAATGGCTAGTAGCTATATATTTTGAAATGTTAAACCTACAATTGAGTTTATAACAAAAATATTCACTTTATGTAAATGTTGAAATTTCTGTATTGAATTATGTCTTTTCATTTTTATAACATTGTGACAAGCCAATTGCAAATATCATGGAGCTTATCTGTAAATGTTTAATTAGCTGTATGAGCTGTGTCATTTTGTAATATGTGAACTGTAACAATTATTCTGGAGCTTTTCTCCTCGGGCCTCCACTGAAAATGGGCTCTTCTTGCCCCATTGGACTTCCACAGTCATCAAACTTAAATAAAAAATATATATTATATAGACATTACTTACCTATTGTTTCCCCGACAGATATATAGATTGTTGGTGCCAGCCCATTTCCACAATCAAGCCCCCCCCAAAATGGGGTGCAAGAGAAAACTCTTCCTTCAGACTGGCAAGTGAGAACAAAAACCCGTTAATGTCAGTGAGGTGCTTTAAAGTTGGTGGTCCATGTGTCTGGGGTCGAACTGTCTGTTGCATGCCCTTTGTCTTTTTCTTTCCATGTAATATCATAGCAGTAACCCTCCATCTGTAGCAATCTGTTACTGTGACCCACAGCATTCATATCCTGCACAGCTTTGTCCATATCTGGTCTCAGTGCTACCTGTTGACATCCCCATTACCTGGGAGGCACACATCATATGTGTGGGGGGCCTGCAGTAACACTTTATTTTTCTGACTTTTGAACTTTTCCAGCCATTGCCTCACTCAGGTGGCCTTGCCAGTACATGTATACTTGTGGGCAAAACATGTCATTGAGTGGATGTGTATGGTATGCTGTATGATGTTCTTCATTATGAGCATAGAGCCCTGTTTATGACATTGCTTATTAGCAGCAGTTAGTGCTATGCACTAGTTTTCTCCAAATAGACATTATAGCTGTAGAGCAATACATGTGTGTATACCTTTAAGATACTATCCATAGGCTTCCACAAGTGTATAAATGCTGAGCACGTGCGAGCCTGATTGCCATTTTGTAGTTAGCAGTTGAGATGTAAGCATGTATGTATATAAGCTCTTTTTAACTAGTTTGTTTGTATTTAATGATGCTGCTATCCATCCTGATGTGTTTGTATGTATTAAAGCATCTGAACGAAACCCCAAACCTTCTTGTTATATGTATTAGAGACAAACAAGTGGCATGTCTAAAAGGACATAGAGTTAGAAGAGACATACCGAAGGGACATGAGGTCAGAAATGGCTTGGCTAAAATGATTTAAGGCATTTGCTTAAATGCTGGTGGAATATAGAACAGTGGATCATCCTAAATGTGTAAACTTCACAAAACAGGTCAGAAACAAATTTCAGGTATTAAAACTTGCTCAGCACTATTTTTTTTTCGCATAATATGAAATTTGACATGCAGAACATTCCAAACGACATTTGCATAAACAAATATATATGATATTGGTAAAAATATTCAAATTACTACAGAAAACGTTTGAAATAAAGTCCGAATTGCATAAAATGAATAAAATAAAGGGAAATGACCACATTTTCTCAAAGCATATGTATTTCGTATTAAGGAAAGATATCAGTGTTATCAGAAGTGTATAAAGTGTTCGCATGTTTGTGCAGTGTTATGGTAAAGTTTTTTTGCAAAGTACATCCATTACAGAGCATATTTCACAAAGTACAGTATTTCAAAGAGTTTATTGTGTATTTGAATGTTGTTAGAAGCTCACAGCACAGTTTGTTTATACATAATTACAAGGGCCATATTTTCACTGTGTTTGTGTATACTTTTTGTGCATGGCAGACAGATTTCGGAAACCCAGTGCACTTGTGTCTGACGGTAATATTGCTGTGAATTGGAGAGTGTTTGAGCAAGAGTATGACAAACAGGTTGTATTTTCTGATGAAGATGACCATACAAAGGCATTTATTCTGCTTAACATAGCTTGGTCAAAAGCCATAGAAAGGGAACTCTCATTTGTGTATACTCCTGCTGTCTATAATGGAGAGGCAGAAAACCATAATATTGTTGTACTGGCTGAGTCAAGAGAGGACCCAGAGTGCTTAAAATGTAAATGTGCAACCCCCTAGACACGTTACTATGGAAAGGCACTTATTTTACACAAGGGATCAAAAGCCTGATGAAACTTTTGCAGCATATATAACTGACTTGAGAAATAAGGTTAAAACATGCAGATTTGGTGATTTAAGGGAGGAGTTGATAAAGGACAGACTTGTGTGTGGTATAAAGATGCTTCTGTGAGAAAGATTTTGCTTTGTGACAGTGATTTAACATTGAATAAGGGCGTTGAGATTTGTCAGATGTACGAGCTCACAGAAAAGCACACAAATATTGCTTGCAAATCAGAGCAGCTCTGGAAGGCACAGTAATAAAGCTCATGTTGATAGTATGAGGCACATGGTTAAAAGAAACAGGCACAAGCACATGGCAGCAACTGTAACCCCTGCATCTCTCACTGATAAACCCCAGAACTTTCTAGCATATTTTAGACTTTGCACAGTCTCAGTGATGCATAAGAGTGAGTCAGCAAACAAGCATAAGGATGGGGGTGAACAGGTGCCACCCACTTTCATTACCAACTGTCATAATTGTGGTGGAAGCCATGAATCTAAAAGGGAGAAATGTTTAGCTTTTGGTCAACAATGGCACAAATGTAATAAATTGAATCATTTTAAAAGATTTTGTAAATCAAAAGGCCCACATTCTTTTATTAAAAGGGAACATTTTAAGAAACAAGTTGATTAGTTAGACAGTAGCAAACCTACTCTTTATGTTGATGGTGTGTCAGTGCTTCATGAAATGGTCAGTGCAGTAGATTTAAGGGCAAAAATTTTGTACTGGTCAGATAAATGGCAAACCCATAGATCTCAAAGATGACACAGATTTCAAGGGCAATGTTATATCAGCAGAAACATTTGCCAGAGTATATAAAGGTGAAAGGCTTGATTTGGCAAGGTGTGCGAAACTTGTTGCTTATGGAGGTAAAGAAATTCAAACTGAAGGTTCAGTAGTGTTTTCATGTTACTTCCAGCAGAGTGGAAGAAGCTACGACTTATTATTTTATGTGGTAAAGAGGCATGTCCAGTTATTGTTAGGTCTCAGAGACAGTTTGAAAATGGGAATTTAATTTAATAAGGAAGTCCACCGAGTTAGCTTAAAAGACCACTACACTAATTTTGCCCGGCTTTTATGTACTCCATGAAGTTAGACCCAGAGGTCAGTCCAGTTATCAGGCCAGCATGTAAAGTTCCAATAGCCATGCAGGACAGAGTCAAAGCCAAGTTAGATAAAATAGTGCGACAAGGTGTGATTTGTCCAGTCAAAACACCAACTGAATGGATATCTTCCATGGTGGTACCTCATAAGAAAAGATCAGATGACATCGACATCAGAATTTGTATTGATCCATGAGATTTGAACAAAGCACTAAAAAGACCTCATTATCCAATGCAGACAATCGAAGAAGTAGCCTTAATGTCAAATGTCACATTTTTTTCTGTCTTAGATGCAAAGAGTTCTTTTTGGCAAATTCCGCTTGACAAAATATCCTTGTTGCTCGCTACTTTCAGTACTCCGTTTGGCAGATACAGATTTTTGAGCATGCCATTTGGGATAAATTCTGCAAGTGAAGTCTTTCGGTGTGCAATGGAGCAAATTTTTTCTGAGTATCCTTGTGCTCTTATAGTAGATGACATACTAGTAGGAGGTTGTGATGAAGCTGAGCATGACAGAAACCTCAGAAAAGTTCTAGGAAGGGCACGTCAAGTGAATCTTAAGCTCATTCCACACAAATGCAAATTCAGACTACAAGAGGTTACTTATGTTGGTCATTTATTTACAAGTACAGGCTTACGACCAGACCCTTCAAAGCAAACAACCATTCTCGAGATGCCAGCTCCAGACAATGTTCAAACCCTGCAACGTTGTTTTGGCATGGTCAACTATCTAGGCAAGTTAATTCCAGATTTGACACAACTTTCAGCACCACTCAGAGAGCTGACATGTAACGATGCATCCTAGTCTTGGTTAGAGCAACACCAAAGAACATTTGATGTCCTGAAACAGAGAATTGCTAGTCCACCTACTCTCAGATACTGTGATGTTTATAAACCAGTAACACTTTCCTGTGATGCTTCAAAATTTGGTCTTGGTGCAGTCATTCTATAAGAGAATCAACCTGTTGCCTATGCATCGAGAACTCTTACCCAAACTGAGATGCAGTATGCCTAGATCGAGAAAGAGCTTTTGGCAATTGTGTTTGCATGTTCGACATTCCATGATTATGTTTATGGTAGACCTATCCAGATCTAAACAGATCACCAACCATTAGTCACTATCTTGAGAAAGCCAATGCATTCAGCTCCAGCCAGACTGCAATGTATGATGCTGAGATTGCAAAAGTACAATTTCAATCTTGTCTACAAGAAAGACAAACTTCTTTATCTTGCTGAAACATTGTCCAGATCAACCAAACAAAGAGCCAGCACTGAGAGACAAAATAAATATTTTATTCCTTCCCTTCCTTCTAAAATATTTATTTTGCCTCTCAGTGCTGGCTTTTTGTTTGGTTTATCAGGTTTGGCTATGCTGTGCACTAGCCATACTTGCTAGCTCGTTTTGAGGACATTGTCCAGATCACCCAGAAACACCACAAAACAACATGAGAATGAGAACCTTGATTTTGAAGTCACAGAAGTGAAAATTTTTTCTTCCACATGTCTTGATGAGCTGGGAGATCACAGAGCCATGTTTACAGAGGCTCAACCACTTTATTAATCAAAGATGGCTGTCAAAACAATCTAATTTACCTCAAGAAGTACAACCTTATTTTCCATACAGAGATGAGATTTTGTCTGACAAAGGTATCATTATGAAATGTCCAAAAGTAAATGTTCCAAAATCCTTGCAACCGGAGTACATTGCTGTCTTGCATCGTGGTCACCAAGGTAACGAATCTACCAAAAGAAGGACAAAATAACTAGTACTTTGGCCTTCTATGTCACAAGACATTGAGAGAGCACTTTTATCTTATTCAGTGTGTAATAGTACTAAGCCACATCAACAGAAGGAACCACTTCAGCTTAATCAGATTCCGGAACTACCTTGGTCAATTGTAGCCACCGATATCTTCCAAGTAGAATGGTCAACATTATTTGGTGTTGGTAGACTCTTACTCCAATTGGTTTGAGATTGACCTCCTTCCTAACCTAGCTTCCAATACTGTCATTACTAAGATGAACCATCATTTTTTCTGTTCATAGGAGACTGCACAAAGTTATATCTGACAATGGCACACAGTTTACAAGCCAACAGCTCAAAAGATTTGCTGAAGAATGGGACTTTACTTATGTCACAAGTAGTCCAGAGTACCCCCAGTCAAATGGTTTGTCAGAATGCGCAGTGCAAAGTGCAAAACAGTTACTAGCGGTCAAAACAAGACAATAGTGATGTTTTCCCGAATCTCTTGAACCTCAGAATTGTTCCTTGTGATAAACATCTTGGTTCACCTTCTCAGAGACTTCTGTCGAGACAAACAGAACCATATTATCAATCAGTAGTCAGTTGTTGCTTCCATGTGTCAAGAACAACAGATCAGTGAAAGCCAATCTGTTGAAGAAGCACCAATCCCAGAAGTCCTGCTGTGATAAGACCAGCAAACCACTCAATCCATTATCAGAGGGAGAAGTAGTAAGGATGCAAACGTCCAAAGGTTATGATCGGATTGGTGTTGTGAAGAATATTGGTCCAGAGCCAAGATAGTACATTATAGAATCAGAAGAAGCAACTTTTAGGTAGAAACAGAAGCATCTGAGACAAATGTATGAGCCTGTACCACAGCAGATGGCCTGTGAGAGACTCTTTATCTCAGAGTGAGTTGTCAGGTGTTCCAATCCCTGAGAAAGTTCCAGAGGATATTCCTGTTCCTATGATGAGTCCAGAAGTTCCTGAAATGAGTTGTGCACTGCAGACTGTTCCAATTGCTAAATTTTGTCCCAACTGTTATGTTATGAGATATGGTCGAATCTCTAAACCCTGTAGCAGATATGAGGCAACTTGGGCATGAACATTGTGTTTTGTTTCTAATGTATATACTAATGCATTTCTATCTCTGATATTGTTTTGCATAAAGGACAATCTTTTTAAGAGGGAGGATGTAGATCTATATGTGTATATATACCTTTAAGAAGTTATCCAAGGGCTTGCACAAGTGTATAAATGCTGAGCATGTGTGAGCCTGACTGCCATGTTGTAGTTAGCTGTTGAGATGTAAGCATGTATGTAAGGTCTGTTTGTTAATTAGTTTGTTCGTATTTAATGATGCTGCTATCCATCCGGATGTGTTTGTATGCATTAAAGCATCTGAACGAACTCCCAAGCCTTCTTGTTACGTATATTAGAGACGAACAAGCGACAATAGCCACACCCCTCAGCATGGAACCCTGTGAACCAAGTTGCCTGTAGCATGTCATTTACAAGGTTTACATTGAACTCAGTTGCTTCCTCCAAAACCACAGGCAGATGGAGCAATGCCATGACAATGTCTTGGGTTTTGAGTTCCATGCATGTCACAAAGTCTGCATCACTGTGACTTTGAGGTTTTGTTGTTTTTGCCAAAGTAATTTTCAGGCAGGACTCCTTGCTAAACTCTGCAGCTCTTTTCTTAAGTCTGTGAACCAGAAAGTCTACAGCATCGCTATTGAAATTCCTGTATTCAACAGTTGTATGATACTGAGTGCAGTTGTACAAAATGGCCCTGATGTTTTATACCTCATTAAAAAAATGACCATTTAGCATAGTGGTAATATTAATAATGCTACTTAGCATGGCTGTCTCTGAATTACTCCCAGAGTGCAGCAGTGCATATCACTTTCACCACTAGACATTGAACTAATATGCTCAAGCTTACAGCACGTGTTCACCCAAGCTCCCATGGTGCATTGCTACATCCATTCCCTGTGGCATGGTGCAGGGTTAGGGAAGTACAGTAGTATTACAGTGTACAGCTACATCACCCAACATGTGATCTACAAATGTGTATCCATGTGCCCAGGCCTCAGAGGACCTGATTGGCCATGGCTATGTCAGTCACTGTAGAAAACAGAGCTCCAGCATGGTGTGCCAAAGAGAACAAGATTTTCTTGTTCTTCCTGTACAGAGAGTTTCAGGAGTACTTGCCATAAGATGAATCCTTGCAGAAGGTGGATGCCCGGAGCAAGCTTGTCAGGATGGTGAGTGATGTAGCAAACATAACCTATTATGATGATCAGTACTGGTATTGTGACAGTGATCTGAGGTAGTACCATGCTACTGCTTTGGCAGTGGGATTCAGAGGTTAAGAATACACAGCTAGTAATGCATTGCTAGCATTTTTCAGTGCTGTCATCTTCTGGTGTCTTACCTGTTTCACATGTACACTTAGGAGTTCATACTTTGTTTCCTCAGAAAGTGGGAGCAACTCTTCTAGCAGTAGGTGTATGTGACATCTATGCCAGTCAACTCTATAATGGCAATTGCTTTGGTAGTATATGTGTGTAATCATTTCCCCGTGTGTCATACTTCTGCATCTGTGTGTAATCATGTCCCCCATGTGTCATACTTCTGCGTGTGTGTGTAATCATGTCCCCGTGTGTTGTAATCATGTCCCCATGTGTCATACTTCTGCATGTGTGTATAATCATGTCCCCATGTGTCATACTTCTGCATGTGTGTGTAATCATGTTCCCCATGTGTCATACTTCTGCATGTGTGTGTAATCATATCCCCATGTGTCGTACTTCTGCATGTGTGTGTAATCATGTCCCCGTGTGTCATACTTCTGCATGTGTGTGTACCCCAGTGTGTCATACTTCTGCATCATGTATAATCATGTCCCCCATGTGTCATACTTCTGCATGTGTGTGTAATCATGTTCCCCATGTGTCATACTTCTGCATGTGTGTGTAATCATGTCCCCAGTTTGTCATACTTCTGCATGTGTATAATCATGTTCCCCGTGTGTCATACTTCTGCTTGTGTGTGTAATCATGTCCCCCATGTGTCATACTTCTGCATGTGTGTGTAATCATGTCCCCATGTGTCATACGTCTGCATGTGTGTATAATCATGTCCCCATGTGTCATACTTCTGCATGTGTGCATAATCATGTTCCCCATGTGTCATACTTCTGCATGTGTGTGTAATCATGTCCCCGTGTGTCTGCATGTGTGTGTAATTATGTCCCCGTGTGTCATACTTCTGCATGTGTGTGTAATCATGTCCCTGAGTGTCATACTTCTGCATGTGTGTGTAATCATGTCCCCGAGTGTCATACTTCTGCATGTGTGTGTAATCATGTTCCCCATGTGTCATACTTCTACGTGTGTGTAATCATGTCCCCCGTGTGTCATACTTCTGCATGTGTGTGTAATCATGTCCCCGTGTGTCATACTTCTGCATGTGTGTGTAATCATGTTCCCTGTGTGTCATACTTCTGCATGTGTGTGTAATCATGTTCCCTGTGTGTCATACTTCTGCATGTGTGTGTAATCATGATCCCCATGTGTAATACTTCTGCATGTGTATGTAATCATGTCCCCATGTGTCATACTTCTGCATGTGTGTGCAATCATGTCCCCCATGTATCATACTTCTACGTGTGTGTAATCATGTCCCCCGTGTGTCATACTTCTGCATGTGTGTGTAATCATGTCCCCATGTGTCATACTTCTGCATGTGTGTATAACCATGTTCCCCATGTGTCATACTTCTGCATGTGTGTATAACCATGTTCCCCGTGTGTCATACTTCTGCATGTGTGTGTAATCATGTTCCCCATGTGTCATACTTCTGCATGTGTGTGTGTAATCATGTTCCTCGTATGTCATACTTCTGCATGTGTGTGTAATCATGTCCCCGTGTGTCATACTTCTGCAGAGTCAGTTGTAGAAGAGGAGGAACAGGAGGAAGTGAGGCCATATTTTCCTCAGTCTTTGTGGACCAAAGCCTGTGTTGGTGTTGCTGGGTTACCAATGGCTACTAAGGCTGTCTATCAGCGGGGTGACAGTGCCCCTTTGCTAGAGGTAACCTAGAGGATTCACTGTTGCTCTTTGTGGCCACTTCTTAGGAAGGCAGCAAGGGCTTTCCTTTTGAGAGTGGTCAGTATGGGGACTGCTCTGGTCTCCCAGTGTCAGTTGTAGTGGTTGGTAGTAACTGAGGTACATCAGTAAATGGACACGTGTGGATTGCTTTATTGTGTGGCATGTTGTTATGTGACCAGCATACCCTTACCATTGGGTTAATTGAGGAGCAGTTGGCTATAATATTGGCCACCCAGGTAAGTGATGGGTTTGTTGTTCTCTGTACTGACCTTTCATCCAGTTATTGCATGATGCCTACCTTATCACCATCCTAGTGTTTTCACTCCTTTATGTGTCATTCCCCATTCCTTGTTCATTGTCTAACCCTTTCCATCCTCTGTATGTCTTTGTCCATCCACTGTCTACCACCCTTGAGTCTGTATTTTATGTTTATCTTTATGGTACTGCTACTTGCCCTTTGCCCTCTATCCCATCCACATCCTTCTCTCATTACTTTCCGCACATACCCATATTTTTCTTTATATATGAAAAGGAGGTCCCATCTCTTAAAAATACAGTTTCATCCCCCACCCATGTCTCACTTCTTATGGTTACTCTTGTGTGTTTCCTTCTGCTTGGTGTTTTCTATTTTCCTACCTTCTTGTCTGTCCCATTTCCTTCCCATTTATATGATGAACAGGGATGGCACTTTGGCAGTGTGAGAGCGCGCACACAATCACACGCGTGTGTACACACACACACACACACACACACACACACAGCGATCTGCCCAGTGGCCACTATATGGCTGTTCTTGTGCCAGATGAACACAAAATGCAGTTTATCACGCTACATGCATGTGTGAACACACATAGGCTTGACTGGACTAGGCTGCCTCCCATGTGACATACAGTACATCAGCTACGTGTTCTACTATAGTGCTGCTGTGGTCATTAAACAACTTAGTGCAGCTCCTCCCATTAATGTACACTTCCCTTTATTCGTGCAGCTCTTTTCTCAGTCTACTAGTGCTATTCACTAGTTAATACATGAGTTATTAACTAGGCAATTCCTCCTGCCATGACCCCCTTTAGAAGTTAGTGCTCTGCTGACATGCAGTGTTTGTCTAGGGATTCCAAATGATATTAGTTTTAAAAGATGTGATGCTTCCCCCCACCCCTCCTTCATCTCCCAAAACTTCACCTTTCAATTCTCTCTCTTTCAAAGCTGTCGCCATCTCCTTCATCAAATCTCTTCTTGTCAAATTTTAACCCTGTTCCCCCCCTGCTGATAAACTACCTTCCTACTTTCTTAAAATAGCTGCTGAATCTGTTGCCTATCCTGTCTCCATACGTATTATTTGATCCATAACAGAAGCCTGTGTCCCAGAAATCTAGAAAGCTTTCTATACAATCCCTCTTCATAAAGGCGGAAACTCTACTGACCCTTCCAGCTATAGACACATTGCAATTGTATCTCCCATCTCCAAAATTCTGGAAAAATGTCTTCACACCCAATTACTCAAACACCTGCTTGACAATAACCTACTAACCCCCTCCCAGCACGGCTTTAGACCCCACCACAGCACCTCCATTGCACTTCTTTCCTTCACCCAAACAGTAGCAGAAGACCTTGACAACAACTTGCTAGTCTCCTGTTTATTCCTTGATCTCTCTAAGGCCTTTAACACTGTTTCTCACCCTAAACTTTAACTAAACTCTCTAACCTCCATCTCTCTAGCTCCTCTATAAACTGGTTCTCAGGTTACCTCTCCAGCAGGCAGCAATCCATTCGTTGGCAAACTGTCTTCTCTCCCTTCCTTACAGTCAACACTGGATCTATCTTAGGCCCCCTCTTGTGCAATATCTTTACTTAACAGCCTTCACTCAGTCTGTCGCCACCCCACACTTCTACAATATGCAGATGACTCTACACTAATTTTCACTGCCGCTAACATGCCTGATCTCTTAGCCCTTACACAAAAATACCTTTTCTTCTGTTGAAATATGGCTCTCTGATAATCAACTTGTACTTAACTCCAAAAAAACTAAACTCCTTCTCTTCACTCCCAAATCTGTGGCTCACCTCAATCCTCTTTTTCAATCAACTCTTTAAACAATAGTATCATTATGCTGGCACCCCACACCAAACTAACTGTCTGGCAATATGATATTCACATTCAACAGTGTAAAAAAAATGTTGAAACTAGGTCTTCTCTATCGCAATCAGAAATTCCTAACTCCTTCCTCTAATCTCTCTCTAGCTCAGTCTCTTCTGTTACCCTGCCTACTGTATGCAGCCCAGACCTCTCAACCAATCGGGGACAAATTTTAACAGAATCAGGGACAATCAGGGACATTTTTAAAATATTAGTGCTATTAACTTGAAACGTTGACAGAATCAGAGCATATGAATATACACATTTTTTGAAGGAAAAGAAGTCTATAATTCTTAATTATTGTCATTATTCATTAAGTGTAATTCACCACCTTTCCTCCAAAAGTCACTAGTTTTAGGAGGGATTAAGAGGGACAGAGCTAAAATTTGAGTCAAAATCAGGGACGTCCCTGAAAATCAGAGACAGTTGAGAGGTATGCAGCCCCTATCTTTAGTCACATTCAATCTACTCTGCTTTCCAAAATTGAACTAACATACAATAAAACTGCCAGGTTTGCCACTAATCTACCCTTCAAGTCCCATCACTGTCATGCCCTCAGGTCACTACACTGTCCCGAACTCCCTAAACTACTACTCATTCAATGATTACATGTTATCCACTCCATCCCAAATAATCCCTCTTCATGTCCTTCTATCGCTGATCTTATATCCTACTATTGCCCCCCCCCCACCTACTACGTACTTCTGACAAACTTCTTCACATTTACAAACCCAACAAAAGTCTTGGTAAGTCCCTTTACAATACTCAATAGCTCATCCTGAACTAACTTCTTCTCAAGTTAAGAAGCATCTCCCAAAGGCATCTGTTTAAACATGAACTCAAACAACACCTACAAACTATATGGTGCTGTTCATGTCAACCCCCCATATGTTAAATAATGCCAGTTATAAATCTGTTACACCTCTTCCTTCCTACGTTCCTCTCTGTCTTATCTCATATAGCTTGTATCCATGATCTCTTCTCTCTTGTCAACCCACCTTTCTCTTGTCACAGTTCCCTTACTTCACCTCTGTCCATAGTCTCACCCTTTGTATATACTATTCCTAGTTTTCCAGAATGTAATGACATTCCTTGTTTTCATTTTATCTTTTGTTCTTTGTGTAATGTCTGATCTTTTGTTATATGGTCTTTTACCTAAAATAATTTTTGCATTCATTATCTGATGTACTTGACCTTTGTATATGTTCTTTACTTTAAAATTGTTTTTATCAGTGCCTAAAGATTTTCTCCTGGGGTTTCCACTGAAAATGGGCCCCTGGGTCAGTTGGACTAACACAGTTAACAAACGTCAAATAAATAAATAAAAATACTATTTTTTAACTTACACTATAATGTCCCATTAATTGCCTCATCTGATATGAGTAACTATCAATAATCACACTGCAGTGCTGATGCTGACAGTTCCTTACTTTGAATCTAATCACCTATCAGGTTCAAATGTCTCAAAATTCATATTATTAACTGGACAAGACAGATACACAGCTGGCTTAATGGTTAAGGATTCTGCCGTCCATGCACAAGGTGCAAGGTTCGATTCTGACCTACCTCTAAAAAACATGATCCGTGTTTCCATCTCAAACGCTCCCAAGAATGGAGTTGTAGGCAGCAGCACAAATTCTAGGTAATTGCTATTGGGAGGAGTTGTATAGACCAGATGCGTTGGGCATCAACTGTGGTGTGCAGTATCCGCAAGATATCAGAACAAGGATCACAAACTGCATGCCATGTCAGGGTGAGCAACACATTGGTGGAAAAATTGTCTCTTGTGATTTGGTCATGTTGACTAATCTTGCCAAAAATGGTCATGGGTATTTTCCAGTGATAAGTGAGTTGATGAGCTGGCTTCTCGGTCCTATGCTAGGGCCCATGCTAATGGTGGGAGGGGTCTATGTGCTCCTATTCACCAGCACAAGTCCGACTGGGATAAAACCACCTTTCAACAGAGACCCAGGGAGAAAAGCTCCACATTTAACACCAGTTATGACATATACAAAAAATACAGTTATGATATCAGAAGGAATACAAAATGTAGGTAAGTGTACATACGTGAGAAAAAAGCTTTACAATAGCTTACATAAACTTCATTTAGAAACAGAGCATGTGCATAGCTTGCACAGGTATAGACAATGTTGAACATTCATTACAAATAGACACTAGCTTTTATATACCTGTGACAATATGAGGTACTACCAGCTATGCCAGAAGAAATAGGGCTGTGGATTTGCAACATATGCCAGCACAGCTAGCTGGAATTTTGAAAATAATTATATATCATTGGTATATCAAACTGACTTGTACAGATGCTTGTGCTGAAAATGTATTTGTGAGGTTTGATTGTGTTAAAATGTATCAACAGTGTGCCCTTCTGGAAAGAAAAGAGAGGTACATGCATTATAACTGTTTAACTGTATACATTGTAACATCGTGTACTGGAAGAAAAGAGGTTCATCTTAATCCACCTGACTTTGCAAAATATGCTTGAAATTAAATTACTTTATGGATTAAGTCATAAGGATGTTATCTTAGTTTTGAATGGAGCCAAAGATACAATGTTTAGAGAATAGTCTGTAGCTCCTGTAGAAACAGTGAAATGGTTTTATGGTTTTATGACTTCCAGCATTTGCACCATATCTGAGCAAAGCTCTATCTGTGTGTATGGTAACACATAGGTGTTAAGCTCTGTTAGCTTCTAGTGACTGGGGGTAGTGCTGAAACAGAGTCAGATAACCAGATATGTGTGATGTCATTCTGTACAGAAATAATGTTTTAATATTAGAGAGGACTGAAGTCTCAACAGCGTTCTGTATTCTGCCTTGGATCTGACAACAAGGACCACTCACCAATCTTGCCTTGCAGTATTTAGTAAGTAGAAACAGTAATTATTTTAGTCAATCAGGAATAGACAGTGAGATTAGCTAAATACTGTTTTTCTATAACTGTGCGAAACTTTCCATCAGTGTTATTTTTAATACTTACTGTGGCTGAAACTATGGTGTTTACTGTAAATAGTTATTTAGTATTTTTCTGTTCTTTTATTATTATTAAATATATTTAAATTTTTCATTGTGGCTGGCCCTTTTTAGAAAATATTTATGTTTTGAGAGTATTTGTGCATATTTATTTGGTGATAACTCTGGCCACTCCTGAAAGCCTGGCTGTTTGGTCAGCATTACCATTTGTATCAGTATAATTGGTACCATTTTAAGAGCCTTATAGTAACTGACTGGTGGCAGTGAATCTACCTTATAGTATGGGCAAAATAGGTACAGTGGGTAATCTGTGCCAGCCTTTTACAGGTGTGTATGTGTGTGTGTGTGTGTGTGAAAATTAAATCTCAAAGATTCTGTGTGTCAGCTACTTGGGCAGAAACACAAAACATTGGTTTCACAGAGAGGGTGCTGGAGGACTTGGCTTGGATATTTAGCTGAGGACCTAACCCTACAGCTGTACCAGTGGGGGTCTTACTAGGGGACCTGGAGGGAGGGATATAGAGAAATCCAGACCCCGGTATGAGTGTATTCCTTGTGTGCTCTTAAGGGAATATGTGCTTGATGCAGAGAGGTCTGCATCTGGAAATACTGAGTGTATCCATTTGTATTCCAAGTGCACACCCCTCTCCAGTGTCAGTGGTGAGGATTTAGGCTCTTTGATTACTGGCCCAGCGTGTGGACATCACAATACCAACTTTCTATATATTTAGCATGTGACCTTATACTAACCATGCACACATCAGCAGATAGATCTAGTCCATTATCTCAAAAACTTGAAAGTTTGATTCTTCTATACAAATATAAGAAAGATGGTGTCGCATAGCTGCATGCAAAAGTGTTCTCTCCAGAATAAATGAAAATAGTCATGTTAAAGTCTGTTCAACTCAAAGAAGTAAAATAGATTATTTTTATATTTGTCTAAAACCAAAAATGAATGATTTAAAGACAATTCAAATACTTCATCTTTCAATTTCTGACCCTTCAAATCAGTCTCCAGAGCCATGGACGAGGGTAAGGCAGTCCACACGGCCTATCTGGACCTTGACACCATCCCCCACTCTAGAATCATAGATAAATTTACTAAGCTGGGCATTAATCCCTATGTCACTCGATGGGTTGCCAACTGGCTTACTGACAGAACCCACACTGTAAAAGTAGCTGACTCCAAATCCAGCTCCAGACAAGTGACAAGTGGAGTACCTCAGAGTTCAGTCCTGGGACCTCTCTTGTTTGACGTCTACTTCTCTGAAGTACAGGCCAACACTAAGGGACTCTGGCTAACATAGTTCACAGATGACTGCAAACTGGGAGCCATTATTGAATCCCCAAATGATGTCTATACTCTACAAAAGGGCCTTACAGAAACACATGCTTGGTGCCAGAGCCATGGACCCAAGCTCAATGCCAAGAAATGTATAGTTACCCCCTTTGGGAAAAAACATGTACCCATGAATTACCACATAGGTGGCAGTACACTAAACACGGAAAGTGTGATAAGAGACTTAGGGACACAGTGGACAGTGGTCTCACCTTCAATAACCACATTGCCACAACAGTCAGGAAATCCTTCTATGTGGCACACATCATCACTAAGGGCTTTTCATCCAGAAAAAGGAGGTCATTGTCCCAGTGTACTCATCCCTCATTAGACCCATTATAGAATACAACTCCCCATTTGGTATGTACCTCTCAAGACATATGCAACAACTGGAAAGGCTGCAGAAATACCTCACTAAAAGAATCACAGGCCTAAAGCAGATGCCCTATGCTGACCGCCTTAAAAAACTCCAGCTATACTCTGTCGCATATTGTCTACTCCGTGGCGATCTCTGCTTAACATACAAGGCCATGTCAAACCCAGAGCTGTTGGACATGCTACACTTAAAGAAATCCCAATCCCTCAGAGCCACATGTTCCAGGGATCTAAACCTTGTCATCACAATAGACATAACATGCTGGAGGGATAGGTGCCTGACCCAGAGACTCCCCAGACTTTGGAATAGACTGCCCATACATGTCAAGCAGAACATCTCTTTGGCCCTCTTCAAAAGGAACCTTGCTGACTGGACGGGAGAAAGGAAATTCACCCCAGGGATCATGTCAGTCGCCCTGCTAAACAGGGGTCCAGGGATGTAAATAGTGTGGGAAGAAATAGCCAGGGAATTATTATGGCTAGGCTTGTATAGGCCTTAGGGCTGATAGCCTAGTACCAACCTATGAACCTATGCTGTTTTGTTTATAAAACTAACATGCTGGAAGAATCTTTTAGACCACATATTTGGAGAAATGATGTAACCATATAGGAGGATTCAGAACCTGAAGTACTTTTAAGAATAACATAAAATATAATTTATAATTTCACCACACTGGAAACATGCTATCTCAGGGAATGTATGAGTCTCTCAAACTTTATTTACAGACATTATATAGAGAAGTCACTAACATGCTGAAAATTAAAGAAAGTTAAGGAACTCTCTGCAGAGATTAACAAAATGACATGTAAATACAAAGATCTAAACAGTATAAGCAGAGAGAAGAAGACGTGAACAAAACACTTTTTCATTCATCTTATCATTACGTTAAAAAATTCTGGTGAAGCTGCTTAGGTGCAGAGAGAAAAAATGGAAAATGATTGTCTTATAAGGTTAACTTCAAGTTAGGAGGAAACTGGGATTTTTTCAAGAATAATAATAGAAATAGGAAATGTACAAAATCACTTTTGTTAAGCAAACCTATCTTCTGGTACTTCAGCAGTAAATATCTTTAAGAGAAACAGCAACATAGTATTGTATAAGGGTCTATATTATGTAGTTGACTGCTTCGCTTGTCGAATGCCTAAATGTCGACAGCTAAGTGTTGAAAACTTAGAATATCAAAAAGCCAGGTAAGTGAATTCTTTCATAGAGAAAGAATTAGCTTGGCTATTATTGGGAATTTGCCCTTTCCCCAATGTAGAGCGATGTCGGAGTTGGTATATTTAGTTGGGGGGTGTGGGGGCAAAGCCCCCACTTTTTATGGCTTGGAAGTTTATGTTAGTGTGACATGGCCAAGCAAATTCTTTCCCGATGAAAGAATTCGCTCACCTGCTCATTCGCGATTCTAAGTTTTCGACCCTTAGCTGTTGACGTTTAGGCGTTCGACAAGCTAAGCGGTCGATTAGATAATATAGACCCATTGTATAAGTATTTATTAAAAAATAAAATACAATAAAATAAAACTCCTAATTAATTGAAATTCATTTAAATCAATGTTCATTGATGTGTTCAAGGTTTTCAGCTCTGTAGATCATGCCCTTCTAACTAACTCCATCTTCAGTACAGGAATTGGCTCCAAAACAACAAATTTGTTTACCATCTTTTGTTCAGCTTGAAAACAGTGCATCCACCTGGGCTCCTGATTCAAGGGAGTCCAGTAAGGGTTCATACTGTCTCCCATACTTGTATCATTATTCATTAACAAACTTCCATTTGACCTCTTCAACTTACCCATCCTAACCTATGCTGATGTCACATCCGAACCCTTCCAGATGTATTTAACCTCCTGCAAAAAAAATTGTTATCCTTGTTCAGTAGCTCTATAATAACAGCCATCTTCCAAACTTTAACAAAATCACTGCCATAGTTGGAACATTATTCTAAAAATATTATTCTAAATAACAGGAGTATGACTGAACATACTGATACACAAAACACACTTGGCAGTGGATGGAAAACCAGATTGTAATGAAAATGATCACTAAGAATAAACTTCTTCTTTTGGCTTTCTCCCGGTTAGGGGTCGCCACAGCGGATCACCTGTCCGCTCATGATTGGCAGTGGAATTTTACGGTGTCGAGTTGCCAGCCTGGCGCCCAACCTTCCACTGAGGGCCCACACATGCACACACTCACACCTAGGGCCAATTTGGAGTGTCCAATCCACCTACAGCATGTCTTTGGGATGTGGGAGGAAACCGGAGCACCCGGAGGAAACCCACGCGACCACAGGGAGGACATGCAGACTCCGCACAGAAGGCACCCCAGCCGAGGATCGAACCGGAAAACTTCTTGCTGTGAGGTGACAAATGCTAACCACTGCACCAGAATAAACACTAAAGTTAAAAACAATTGATAACTGAAAAAGTTCAAACCTATAAACATATTGGAGTCTGGCTCAACCCTTCAGTCCGTTTCCAGCAGCACACCCAACTAACCAAGTCTAAAATAATCCAACTCTTATTTTGGGAAAGGAATGTTTCATATTTCCTCTATCTCCAAGGCAAAATGGCTAAAAGCAAAGGAGTGCTCCTTCCTTAATTGGAATATGGCCTCCCCTTAATTACCTCATCTTGCAAAAAGAATCAGTATCTTATCCAAATCATAACAGGCGATACTTGTTAATTTATAATCCTCTTATCAAGAAGATAATACCATTGTCACACCCTCTCAAAGGTCAAATGGATCCCTGTCCCTCCAAGAATCACCCTCTTACAGGGTTTCATGATTTACAAACTGATCCATATGGATTCCTTTCTGTTCTTTGCAAGCAGACTAATACAAAGAAAATCAGCGTATGACCTCAGATATTTATCCTACTCTACTGCCAACATTATCACACCATACACTAGACTTAAAGTTATGGAGCATGCGTTCTCAGCACTGAACCCAGAAATCTGAAAATTGTACCAAAACCAATAACTGTCCCACTTTCATTCCTCATCTTCAAGATCTCAAAGCATATTTTAGTAAGCAAAATGTAAATACTGTAGCAAAGACAATGTTACCGAGAAATAACACTGACTCTTAGACAAGTATTCCTCACCCAGACCACCAGTAACCTTGTTTACAACCTGGAGTGACTTCTGTCCATATTGTGTCAGTCACCATTCATTGATGTTCAACCTCTTCTCCAGTAAATTATAACACTGTCCTGGCTCACAAATGGAAAATTTGAAACACGTTGCTTTATTCCATTTGTTGTATAACAATTTGCAGTGTTTTGTTTGTTAACTTGTCAAAAGGCACACTGTAGCGGCTGTGAACACCAACTTTAATAGAAACAACTGTCACCAAGTTAAACGCTTTTCGTCCAGTTACTTACTGGACTTCTTCAGACCTTGAACAACACATTAACACTCAGTTATATATCCAAAATAATTGATTAATTCATTAATACAAAAACATCCAATCAACGATCCCTATTCCTGAAACAAATGTTACTTCCTATAAACTTACTTCACTGATGATTAAAAAACACTAAAATTATTAAAATCATTGAAACTCATCATAATCAATTAATTTTGTTAAAAAACTTGACTTATAAAATTCATAAAGAAGTCATACATCACAATCATTGCTAATTAAGGTAGGTGTGTTTAAAAGTGTTTAAAAATGTCAAAAAATTAAACAATGAAAATATATTAAATAAATATCAAATAGTATAACATTAAACTTACTTGTTTAAGTATTTTAACATTTTAATCATTCAAACATTTGTACATTTCCCTACAAAATAAATGAATACAAATAATAACTACCGTCAAATACCCCCCAAAAAACCCAAGCATCAACAAATAGATGTTTACAATTATTATGTAGTTCATTATTTGTTATATTTTATACTCTAATTATCCCTCGTCCATTCTGTCCTCACCTATATAGGCTCCTCAATTTTAATAGACTAGAAATGGACATTTCGTTTAATCCAGGCCCCTTGTTGGCATCTAATCGAAGTTGCCAAAGTAATTCCTGTTTTTCTAATAGTAAACTCACAATGGGGTGTTTACCATCCCCTAAAACTTGTTGGATAACCCTGAAATTAAAAGTGTGTCCTTTAATCACATTAGAATGTCTTGCTAGAGCGTTATCATTTATAGCCTTTGCAATACTGTAGGTGTGTTCATACACTGTCTCTTTGAATTTTCTAAATGTCTTTCCGATGTAAAACACCGGACAAGACTGGCACTGAGTAAGGTAGACAACAGACTTACTATTACAGTTGTATCTACCCTTCACTACATAAAGTTCATCATGTATTGTAAACGTGGAACCCATTGCTATAAACCTACAGTAATTGCACGCTTCGCACTTAAACATGCCGGGCGTACATACCACATCATATTTATGATGTTCCATCAGGGCTTTTAAATTCTTTCCTTTCTTAAACACTATCTTAGGTTTATCCCCTAACTTAGTAGCTAATTCTTCCTCTTTAGAAAAAATTGTCCAATTTTTGCAATAATATCTTTCGATGTAGGCATCACTACTAAATGGAGTTGAAAAGCTTGTTATGTAACTATAAGGAGGAAATGAATTTGTTATATTTATATGTGTACTGTCGACCATAGCAGTGTTTTCCATCCCTTCATGGTCTACATTACCCTCAGCCATGTGTAGGTCCAATATCGGTTTGTATACCCCTTTTGATCTCTTTGTTTGAGCCTCACACATTATGGCATCCACAAAGTCTCCTGGATACCCCCTATTCATGAACATTTGTCTTAACAGTTCACATTTGTTGAAAAAATGGCTATCCAATGTGATCATTCTTGCAGCATGCACTACCTGACCTTTCACCTTGAACACATCGCTGGAATTAGTATCTGAACCTGTGGGACTAGCAAGTACTGCAACAAACGAAATTGGTAATTTGACTGCACTAATTATGGTGATGAATGAGCATTTGGTGGATTTAGCACAAAGAGTGGATTCATTGAGTCAACCAAAATTGTCTTGTATACAACCAGGGGTTGATCCCTTTCCTGTTTCTGATGCTACCAACCTTAATGTACTTCCTAACACTCAACTGGAGTGTATATTACAAACTGAAAATTTATCACAAGTTTCGAATTGTAATATTATTGACCCTGGTCCGAATGGTATGGTACAAGCCTCGGGCCGATTGGGGCTCCTGATGTCAACAAATGGATTAAGGAAGTACCAACATTTAGGAGACCAGTAATACTGTGTATGCAGGAGTCTCCAACTGGAGGGGTGGAAGCACTGGCAAGCTTACTGACATCTGACGATCACAAACTTTACAAACTACGGAAACTACAATTGGAAGTTAAGTATTTTGAAGAATGTAAGAGTGAACATGTAGTGCCTAAGGGGTTACGGTCTTGGCTGTATCCCAATGGAGTACAAACAGGGTCAGCATTACACAATGACCTGATTGCTATGTTTGACAGGCACGGGCTCAAATTATTAACTTTAATGTCGAAATATTATCAAATAGAAATAGACCAATTAACAACAGATGGCAAAATGGACAAGTGAAATCCAAAACCATGGTGATTTTTCGAGGTATACTTATGATTATAAGAGAATTTTTAATTCAGTAGATCAACAAATGACAAAAAATATGGACATAAAATTAAAAAAAGTTAAACCGGGACTTGATAGCATGTAAAAATGGGGAGGCGTATCCTAAACCACGCCCACCTACGGTTAAGAACACTACTGACCGTTTGCAAGCGAACCTGAGCTCAACTAACAATGTAGAAAGGGATGCTTTTAACACACAGCAGTGTACTGTTAATTTGAACAAAACAAGTGAGCATACTAGTATAACATCTAATTTTTCTAACAGTTTCCCTACAAACTCTAATCGACAGGATGGGATGGATTATGAATTAAACCAACAGCAGGTTTTTCAGGAGGATGTGGACACAAACGTCCAGAGAGGGTACAACACCAGGGGAGCAACGAGAAACCAAAGCAAACAAAACACGAACAAGAAGAAGTGGTAGAAGGTCTGAGCCCTGAGGATGGGCATACCAAAAGAGGGACATATAAGAAACTGGTGAACTGTGCAGGTGATTTTAATATTTACATCTACTCTGCTTTTGATATTGACCAGGTTTTAGTAGAATTATTTGCAAAAGGGTTTACATTTGTCTCAACCACGAGATGTAATTTACCTGAGACATTGGTGGATTTAAAAATGTTTACATGTAAGTTAAATTTTAAACTGATGTATGGTGACATTAGTAATGAAACTAAAAACCTGCGCATTTTAAGTTCTTTTAATCCGCCATTGCAGCCATTGATTTTGGTGTTTGAAACTATGTGTGAGTTTAAATTAAGGAACTTGCTTAAAAAACAACAAACAAATGTTTCACTGAACATTAGTGAATCAGAACGCACAGCTTTAAACTGTTTAAGAACTCTACCAGGACGTGTGTTAAAATCTGATAAGGATGGATTTTTAGCTATTATGGATATTTCTGATTATAACACACGTATGAAGAAAGTGCTGGAGAGTTCTATTTACAACAGTTCGAGCATTAATGAGGTAAATAGGGCTCATACGGACATACACATTTATTTTGACGACTTGTTTATTGACAGATTAATAGACATACCCACCTTGGACTATATAGTTACTTTGTCACCCAAGATTCCAAGCATATTTGGGGTTCCCAAATTACACAAGAGTGTGGATGACCCCCCTATGCGAGCAATTGTTAATGCTAGACAACCTATTAATTATGCTAGTGCGAAGTATGTGGATACTGTCTTGAAAAAATATATATTAAATCAGAAACATGGTTCTTTTTAGTCGATAGGTACCCTGGAATACGATAATGAAATACATTTTTTAACAGTGGATGTGGTTGATCTGTATTTTTCAATACCACATGATTTGGAAATAGAGTGGATGGTTGAAAGGTGATACATCATGGTGCATCTGACACTGAAGTTAAAGTAGTTGAAATGTTACTGGACTTAATTTTGACTAAGAATTTTGTCACTTTTGATAGTGAGATTTTTTTACAGCAGACAGGGATCGCAGTGGGCTCACCATTTGGGGCCAGTATGAGTAATTTAGTGATGGCCCATTGGGAGGCACATTTTGTATTCAACAATGATGAAATAATGCAAAATATCCAGTTTTACACAAGGTTTTTGGATGATGTTTGTATATTGATCAAAGGTGACACGACAGTAGCTAACAAACTTCTCATGATATTCAATTCAACAAGTTTTTTGAAATTTACAAGTTGTTACAGTAATAGTAGTATAACATATTTAGATATAATACTTGAAAAAGATAATGACATAGGAGGTTATGTAGCTCGAGTTTACCGAAAGGAAACATGTTCCAATGCGATGTTACACTTTACCAGTTCCCAACCCTTTCATCAGAAAAAAAATCTGTTTTGAAAGGTCAGGTAGTGTATGCTGCAAGAATAATCACATTGGATAGCCATTTTTTCAACGAATGTGAACTAAGACAAATGCTCATAAATAGGGGGTATCCAGGCGACTTTGTGGATGCCATAATGTGTGAGGTTCAAACAAAGAGATCAAAAGGGGTATACAAACCGATATTGGACCTACACATGGCTGAGGGTAATGTAGACCATGATGGAATGGAAAACACTGCTATGGTCGACAGTATGCATATAAATGTAACAAATTCATTTCCTCCTTATAGTTACATAACAAGCTTTTCAACTCCATTTAGTAGTGATGCCTACATCGTGAAAGATATTATTGCAAAAAATTGGACAATTTTTTCTATAGAGGAAGAATTAGATACTAAGTTAGGGGATAAACCTAAGATAGTGTTTAAGAAAGGAAAGAATTTAAAAGCCCTGATGGAACATCACAAACTTGATGTGGTACGTACGCCCGGCATGTTTAAGTGCGAAGCGTGCAATTACTGTAGGTTTATGGCAACAGGTTCCACGTTTACAATATGTGATGAACTTTATGTAGTGAAGGGTGGATACAACTGTAATAGTAAGTCTGTTGTATACCTTGCTCAGTGCCAGTCTTGCCCGGCGTTTTACATCGGAAAGACAGAAAATTCAAAGAGAGAGTGTATGAACACATCTATAGTATTGCAAAGGCTAGAAATGATAACGCTCTTGCAAGACATTCTAATGTGAATAAAGGACACACTTTTAATTTCAGTGTTATCCAACAAGTTTTAGGGGATTGTAGACACACCATTGTGAGTTTACTATTAGAAAAACAGGAATTACTTTGGTAACTTTGATTAGACCCTAGCAAGGGGCTTGGATTAAACGAAATGTTGTCCATTTCTAGTCTATTAAAATTGAGGAGCCTCTATAAGTGAGGACAGGATAGAAGAGGGATAATTAGAGTATAAAATATAACAAATAATGAACTAAATAATAGTTGTAAACATCTATTTGTTGATGCTTGGGTATTTCATGGTAGTTATTATTTGTATTCATTTATTTTGTAGGGAAATGTACAAATGTTTGAATGATTAAAATGTTAAAATACTTAAACAAGTACGTTTAATGTTATACTATTTGATATTTATTTAATATATTTTCATTGTTTAATTTTTTGACATTTTAAACACTTTTAAACACACCTACCTTCATTAACAATGATTGTGATGTATGACTTCTTTATGAATTTTATAAGTCAAGTTTTTTAACAAAATTAATTGATTATGATGAGTTTGAATGAGTTAAATAATTTTAGTGTTTTTTAATCATCAGTGAAGTAAGTTTATAGGAAGTAACGTTTGTTTCAGGAATAGGGATCGTTGATTGGATGTTTTTGTATTAATGAATTAATCAATTATTGTGGATATATAACTGAGTGTTAATGTGTTGTTCAAGGTCTGAAGAAGTCCAGTAAGTTACTGGATGAAAAGCGCTTAACTTGGTGACAGTTGTTTTCTATTAAAGTTGGTGTTCACAGCCGCTGTGGTGTGCCTTTTGTCATTTTACGGAGTTTTGTTTTTTTCCTTTTTGGAGTTATTTGTTGACTTCACTTTTGTATATTTGGAATGTTTTGTGTTCTGACATTATTTATTACATACTTCCTGCTGAGCCTGAAAATGGTCCATCTGGATCAGGGTTCTGTCCCAATTAAAAAATTCATAAACAAATTAAATAACTAATACATTTGGAAGTGTTCTTTATTTAACTTTTTAAGAGTTAATTTGTCATTCTTTAAAATAAATAAAGCCTTGTGTGTTCTTAAGCCATATTTAATGTTATTTTTAGTCCAATAGTAGTAACTTTTTTTTCCTAAAATGGTTGTTTTTAAACCAGAAGATCTGATTTCTAACATCTACAAAATGTGCAGTGACACTACTCACAACATTTGTTTCTTATAATGTCTCATATATTTTGTAATCTCAGTTTGAAACTATACCAGTAATTTCACTTGTATAGGGGAAATCAGTATCAACAAAACAAGGCATATATAACCGAGTAGGTTCACTGATAACACAGTAACATTAAAATATCCGGCATTAATATACTGAATGACTCAAATATTAGAAGAGAACAAACAGAATAATATCAAAGTACTTAAATCCCATTTCCCTGGATAACAAAATACATCTTTCTGCATCATTCCTGTTATCATCCTTATCAAAATTGTATCCATTTAGATATAAACTATTTATTACATTATGCATGTTATAATTCCTTCCTTTCTCTACTACACACCCTGTAAGGGTTATCAGTATCCTTTTTTGTAGTTACATTTTTCAAGCCTGGAGATAATATGCCTGAAACCCATAGAATTTTTTTTCAGTTCTTTTAATTTGTTTTGAATGTTTGAAATTCACCATACAGCAAATAAGCTGAAAGTTTAGGTATGGGGCAACATCTTTCAATCAGGAATGAATCAACATTGGTTGACTTAGTGTAAAATTTGGAAATATCTTGAAAGCCAGCTTTACCATTAACTCTAAATCCAAGTAGCTGATACTGGACTTACAGTCTTAGAAGGAAAAAGCAAATCTATTTTTGTAGTAATGCAGTTAAAGCTTCAGAAAATAAGAAATGTTTGTAGTACATAAAAAATCAAGTCACCTATGTAGCCATAACAGGAAATAATATTTATTATAAAGTTCTTTCTGGTATATTCATTTGTAAACAGACTTATAGTCATGTCGGCATACATGTCGGTTTGTCACCCTGAGCAGCCTTCCACTGGAACCCCACTTAGAGTTGTGGACCAAAAAAAGTCCTCTTCCAGTTACAGGGGAAAAGCTATTTGTTTCCAAATAAAAGCAAGTCATTTTTAAATAAAAACATAGACTGCAATAGAATAACTGAAATGAAGACTAAAACTATTATAACATGGGCTATTGAAGTGCAGGTCTATTTATTATAGCATGGGATATTGAAGTGCAGGTCTATTTATTATAGCATGGGATATTGAAGTGCAGGTCTATTTATTATAGCATGGGATATTGAAGTGTAGGTCTATTTATTATAGCATGGGATATTGAAGTGTAGGGCTATTTATTCCTTTTTATTCATTTGACATTTGTTTACTGGGGATATCTGACTGAGATAATATCCCATTTTCAGGGAAGACTTGGGGAGAAAAGCTTCACATTGACATATGGTTACAGTTAAATAACAATGTTATTACAAAATATGATACAAAAGAGTAATGCACTAGGTAAGTAAAAATTCCCAGTTTCATTTCAAACAGTATGAACGTTATACATGCAGAATGCAAATACATGGACAGGGATAACAAGATAAAAAATAAGAACATTGTCAATAATTGAAAAATCACAACTTTAGCATAACTGGAATTATTTCTGTGAGTACTCTATGAAATGAAATGTGGTCATTCATCGTTATCAGGGGATTCAATTAAAAGGAATCAAAGAAGGAAAATGAAACATTGATGTTTTCAAGAACATGCCTATTATTTACAGTAAGTACCCTTGTGCTAAACATGAAAATAGTGTCATAAGTTAATTTACTAATCTGTTTATAACATTCATGTTCATGCAGTCTTGGAATATTGAATTATATATTTTTCAGACCACAGTAAAAAATCTTATGGTTAAGTGGTACAGTAGGTAGCAAATGGAATTATTAACAATTTGTGTTTTACTCAAAGAAATTTTTTATTAAAATGTTTTCCATATCTTCAAATAGATTGAACAATAGTGAAACATAAAATAACATAATCAACTAGTCAACTATTTACAAAAGAAACTATATACAATTGCGTAAGTATGCAATCTATAACATCACGTTTCCATATGCAATATGCAATTTGTATTAAGCTGTGCTGACTAATCAGATCAATTTCTTTCATCCAATATTTTATCAACTTTTTGCCAATAAGTGATGTATGATGTTGTCTTATCAGTTATTTTCTTTATGGTTGCTACTTCCATTCAAGACACAAAGACTGGGATTTTTTGAAATCTTGAAAAGTTGGTGATGCTTTATTCTTCCAGTAAGTTGTTATGGGTTTAATGTGCAATGGCAAGCAATGTCCACAGTAAAGGATATTTTACTTTTGCACGCATTGTGGTATGGGTACATTAAACAAAACTAATGACTTGGTTAACTGAAAAGTATCATTAAAATTGTTTGAAAGAAATTATTTCAAACCAATATTTATTCAGTGAATGACAATCAAAAAAACATGTTTTCCCAATCTGCTTTTGTATGCATTTTACATCTCCAATAATCAATATGTTTTTTATATATTAGTTCTAGTCTATGAGGGGTTAGAGAGGATCTATGTAGGAATTTCCATGCATATAGTTTCCACTGAACTGACTTAGTGGTAAGGCTTGGTGATAAAAGGATCATTTGTTTTTAATTTTTATCAGGATCCCTTTGAGTAACCTGATTATAATAATTCAAATAACTTTTACTGGTATAGTTCTTTGTTTGTTTAAGTATCTTATGAATTTTGGATAGATATCCTTGTCCTTTATAAGTATTATTTATTAAAAGTATCACAAGATCTATGAACTTAGGAATATTATTTTTAAAAGTTGGTGTCATCAATCAGTTCCAGCTTATTTGTGATGTACTGTTTTATTTGTTGTATTGGTAGCCACAATTAATTATCTAACTCAAATTTCATTTTGATTTGATCTAGTGTGAGCAATGTATTGCCATTGAGGATTTGATACCAATAAATCACTTCTTTTTCTTTAATCACTTTAATTACATTTGAATCAAAGGTAGTTAACATTCTTGTGTACAAGCTATTTCTTTAATCACATTTGAATCAAAGGTAGTTAAACATTCTGGTGTACAAGCTATAGTATGTAATATAACAACATGTATTTGTATCTGGGTTCATATTTATATATTTTCTAAACAGGGTTATTGTTTCAGTAACAATTATATACTTTGTTTTTATACTTTTATTAAATATTATATTATCTCTTATCACATTATAAAAGACTTTTGTTGGATTTATATTATATTGTTTATGGGCTGAGTTACTAATGATATTACATATAGATTCCTGAATTAATATCCATTTGGCTGTTTAGGTTGAATTCAGACATAGACTAACTGCTTTAGTAATAGATGCCAATGAATAAATCTCTATATCTGGTAGATTAATTCCACCCTTCTCCCAACCTTTTAAAGTGTTGTTAAGCGTGATTCTAGGCTTATTGTTAAACCAAAAGGAACTTCAGCATCATAACAATTTGTTTTTAATGTGAAAAATATTGACATTGGATTAATTTCAAATAATTGAATAGAATAGCAATGCAGTGCAAAATATTGCTTATGTAAAGACAATAACTCAAGCAGTCATCTTAAATAAAGCAAAAAAAAAAGTAAGCAATTTTCAGGAGGCCGGGGAGTATTAAGAAAACATCCTTACCCTTACAGTACTGTAATCTTGAAAGCAGTACAGCTGCAATTTGATTTAAATGCCACAATTATTTTAGTATAAAATTGTGTGTTTAGCTACTGATGTATCTATTATATATAGAGTCTTGACTGTATTTGTACTATATGTATAAATTTGTGTAGAGACTTGACATTTTTTACTATTTGTATGAATTCATGTAGCTACAAAATGTATTTCAGATATTGCCATTGTTTGTAATCATATATTGCCTGTATTATTCTGTATATTATTATTATTGTGTGCTAGTGTGAATGTTACTTTTACTTATTGGCTATTTTTATTACTGTATGCAGCTTTTCTCCCCAGGCCTCCACTAAAAATGTGCAGCTCTGCACAGTCGGATTTTTTCTCGGTAAACAAATATAAAATAAATTTAAAAACTTCCTATTTATAGTTGTAGTTGCTGTAATTACTATCACTCCAAAATAATACAGAGGGAACACTTTAACAAGGAGCAGAACCTGATTTGTATTAACTTGTTTCAGGCCAATGTGACTTTACTTGTTTTTATTGCTTTAAGTCCACTTTGAGAGATGTCACGTTTATGGTGGTAATAGGTTCATAGGTGTTTGCTATACTAATGACTACAAGGGCCTTTTTAAGCCTAGCCATGCATCCCAAATCTCTGACAAGTTCTGATACCCTTGATAAGTGTAAGCAGGGGCTTCAGAGATGGAACACTTACAGACTGCCTGTGTCCATTAGAGACATAGGTGCCAAACCAGAGATAAATTTCCTTTTCCTCATCCAGTTGTCCAGGTTGCACTTGAATTGGGTTAGGGAGGAACTCTGCTTCACATGGATGGGGACCCTGTTCCAGAGATGGGGTAATCTCTGTGATACATATCTGTGTCTCCAGCAGGTCCTATTTATACCATGGGCAATGTTTAAGTCTTTAGAATGGGTAATTCTGGTGCTGTTTGTTTTGCAGATATGCAGGAGGTCCATCAGAGTGGGGTATAACAATGGCCTATATATCAGGCACAGAATACAGGGATAGAGCCTTGAGGCAGTCTGCATAGGACATTTTACTTAAGCCCTGTGTTCTTTTAGTGGGGAACCTCTATGGATGTTCCAATTGTTGGGTATGACTGGTTTGGTACATATCAAAGGGGGCATTGTACTCAATGATAGGTCTGATGAATGCTGAATACAGTGGAACAATGACTTTCTTGGAATTAGACGCCATACCTTTGTTTATAAGTTGTGCAACATAGAGTGATTTCCTCACTACTGTAGACATGAGATGGTCAAAGGTTAGATAGCTATCTATGTGTGTCCCTAAGTCCCTAACTACTGGGTCAACTCTAAGGGGTCTGTTGTCAATATGATAGTTACCAGGGGTGGATGAGTTCTCAAAGGATATTATTATGCGTTTCTTGACATTTAGCTTTAGTCCATCGCTCTGACACCAGTTATTTGTCTGTGTCAGCCCCTCCTGGAGAACACTTGTGCAGTGTGGGATTCAATGACAGCTCCTTATTTGCAATCATCTGCAACTTTAGTCAGCCAGAGACCACTGACATTGGCCTTGACTTCAGTGAAGTAAATGCCAAAAAGGAGTGATCTAAGGACTGATCCCTGAGGGACTCCATTTGTGACTGGCCTCTTTGTAGAGGTGGACTCCCCAAGTCTAACTTCCTGGGTCCTGTCTGTGAGCCAGTTGGCTATCCACCGGATGACATATGAGTTTGTACCTAATCTTGAGTTTGTCAACAATGCCCAAGTTGGGTATTATGTCAAATGCCTTGGCCAAGTCAAGTTAGGCAGTGTGAACCATTTTCCCCTCATCCGTTGCTTTGGTGACCTTCTCAAAGAAGTCCACCAGGTTGAGTAGGCCTGATCTGCCCTTGACAAAACCAAACTGTGTTGAGTCCAGTGTCTGGAGGTTTACTATATCTCTGTTGATCAATTCCATTATAATTCTTTCCATGGCTTTACATATAAAACTAGTGAGACTTATGGGTCTGTAGTTTCCAGGATCTGTAAATAGCCCACCTTTGTACTGCTATGTTGTTCTAATATATTACTTGCTGTAAGTCTTATGTGAATATGTTTCTCATCAAAGACAAACTGTTACTAGATTAACAGGAGGCAAGTGCAAGCAGACAAAGCAACAATAGGTAGAAATTGTGTCTGGAGTGAATGTGATGGATGCCCATGGGTACTGACCACAGAATATTACTGCTTTATCATGGATCTGAAGCAGTGACCTAAGACAGTAGTACAGGGCCTTACACTACAGGCTGTGTATAGTAGACGAGGAACATGTAACATCATCACATGACTGCAGAGGAGCAGCTTCTGCTGCCATCACATCTCTGATGTTGCCACCTATCTATAACATCCCTGAAGTTGCCACCTATCCATGACATCCCTGATGTTGTCACCTATGCCCTTTATGGTGACATTGATGTGGGTGTCCAGTGCTACATACGTAGTTGTTTTAGGATACCAGATGCCTTTGCTTCAGGTGTACAAGTGTCACAGTAACAATATACCTATACAGATGTGCACAATAGGTTCAGGTGTACAAGTGTCACAGTAATGCTATACCGTTACAGATGTGTACAAGTGTCACAGTAATGATATACCCATACAGATGTGCACAATGGGTATGCACTGCATTGCACTATTTTTCTGTGATCTGCTGGGGACTCCTCTAGCATATGCTTCTCATCCACAGATGTTCCACAGACAGATACAGGTGCAATAATACAGTACTCACTGACATGCAGTTATGTGAGAGTGTGGGGTGATTGACGACTGACTGGTCATCAGTGGCAGTGTATATGGAGGTCTGTGACTGCCACTGAGCTGCATAGCTCTGATTATGTCACTTGTTAGGGGGTCACAAGGATTAGGAAGATGTCATAGGGCAACTGGACAACACATATACCAGGAAAATATACACTGTCTAACATGTTGCAGCCAAAATGGTGGACAGAGTCAGTTAACATACCTGCTGTTGCTCTGCCAGTGAATGTGATAGATCCAGTACAAGGTGCTTGTGCCTATTACTAAGATATCATCTCAGCAAAGGACACATGCCAGTGACATCACTAGTTTTGCTCTGGCACAATATGTAAACATTCTATGGAGCAGCATCATGACATCACAGTGCAGCAAGGTCATATGGTCACAACTGTAGAAGGAACTGAATGGAAGTTAGGTTGCATCCTGAATGCTGCATGTGAGTAAGTATGACATGATAAATATCCACGTCACAAATGCAGCTACCAATCCTTTGTCAGATATAGATCCAAAGGGCTGCTGTCATGTGTGTCTGTGTTTGCACCATGCATGTCATAGCCTCATGAAAGCCATATGTTGCTCTAGAAAGCAGTCTGCCACCACTGAGCCAGTTACAATGTCATTCTGCTGCATGTGAGAGTGTGCAGAAAGGCTGCCGCCACAGAGACAGTTACAATGTCACTCTGCTGCATGCGATCATGTGCAGATCTAGCACCCACATTGTATTTTCCTGCCTCAATGACATTACAAGTGCTACAGGGCACTACAGGATGATCATGGAGCTGGTCATGTGATCTGGAGTAATCTTCTCTGTACTCCTGGGTACAGTGTCTGGGGTCCAGCTGAGTCTTGTGCACATCACATGGGGGGATTTAACATGCCTTTGCTTGTGCTGTCCTGATCTATTGTGAGCACTGCTTCTGAGGTTGTTGGATATACTGACAAGTGTGTGGCTGGAGTTTCACACTGACTGGATTATCTGATGTTGTGGTGTTGATGGCTGCCTTTGATTAGTATTATGTGTCATGGTGGGCTTCTCTACACCTCATCAAGTACAGATTGGATGAAGTTCTATCTAGCTCAGTTCAGTTTCCCAATGCTCAGCTCCCTGATCCTATTTCTCATAGAAAATCAGTGCTTGTATTTAATTTTTCATTAGGTCAAATTCTGTACCAGTTGTGCTCAGCAACTCGGTTCTTCACTAACTTGTAACTTGATGAATCACAGAGAATTTGTTTTGGTTTCTTGTCATTAAAAGAATGATTTTGCCTCTGTCATCCTCCTCATGCTTTATACCTGCTTGTCTGCTTCTCATCCCCTTTCTTTCAGCACTCTTACATTTAGATATGTGGTCATATAAGTTGGCTCTATCTACTGTCAGGTAAAGATATGGATGAGTTGTGCTTGCATTTGCCTTCCCCATGTTTGCTTGTTGAATCCTGGCCTGCCTATCATAGTGATACTGCTGCAATTTGACATTGCCAGTGACCATTTCATGTTGTGGTGGTAATGCCTGTTTCATGACGGTAATGCCTGAACCATGATGGTATTGCCTGAACCAGTTAGACTGGAAGGTTGTATAGGATCCAGCTGGAGAGAATGCATCTCTGCCATAATCCCTGGGCACCTGAACTGCACTTTCAGATGGGTGAATACCTCCTGTATGATGCTCTGTGTTCTGCCCCCTCTGCGTTTGCTATGGATATTTGTGCAGGTGTTAGTAGCTACACCTTTGACAGGTATTTTTCATCTACTGCAGGCTGGTAGTGTGAGATGCTTCTGCTCTGCATTGTATAAGTGATGAGACGCACCATATATGCCAGGATTTTAACACATACTGTGCATTTGGCATTATTATTTTTTTAAACACCTTTATTGAATAATTACTTGTGACATAGGCAAATGTACATTCATATAAAAGTAAACAAACTATATTAACATAAATGTTATACTTCACATGTACTATTTATCATATAACCTAAGCAACATTACATACGTTATTCATTTCATTCCCCTTTTTTTTAAAGAAACATGTTTATTAAACCATCACTTATGACATAAGCAATCATACATTTATATAATGAAAAAACACATTGACACAATCCTAGTTGCAAGCATTTTACATCACAAGCCATACTGACACACTCCCAGTTGCAAACATTATACATCACTTATAATCTACCCAATCATTTTAAGTCAAACATTACATAGATCATTTACGTCCTGCCTTCTTTTAAACCCCATTCTTCCCCTCTATGTAGTCTTCCGACAGTTTCCATTTTTTCCTATGTAGTTCATTCCTACCTTTTTCTAAAGATCTCAATTCCAATTGTTTTATCTCTGTTACTATATCCTCTACTTCTAATAAAGTTTGTTTAGAGTTTGATTTCCATTTCTAGTAACTGCTTTTTGGCAGCCTCCATAATTAGACACAGCAAGCCCTTACCATGTCTAGGTAATTCTGATTCTGTACATTGCTCAGAAATGTCATCTCCCTCATCATATCAATCCTCCCACCCAGCATCTCTAACAGTGCATCCTTAAAGTCCGCCAACTCATCAGAGTCCCAGAAGATATGTTCCCAGTTATCTCTTTCTTCCCCATCACACCTCCAACATTTGCTGTCTATCTGCAGAAAAATTATCTGGAGTCTACTTGAGGTATAAAAATATCTATGTAAACATTTTCAAGCAAAAATCCTACATCTTCTGGATTTTGCTGCATACTTGGGAGACATACCTATATCCTCCCATTGTTTTTTTGTGAATTGCTTATCCCAGTCTGTTTTCCCAATCCTTTCTAACCTCCTCTGATTGATTCTTAAAGCTATCATGGAATATTTTATATGCTCTACTAATCATTCCTTTTTTAATGGCAGCTTGTGTTCTAGATTCTATTAAAAACTCTACCAGTGCTGGTCTTTCATTTAGGACCCCCTTATTTTGTTCTGTTTGCCTGTACTCTGATATCAATCCTTGATAGCGAAGGCAATCTCTAACCTGCAGTCCAAATAAATTCTTGGCCTCTTCCCATTCTATCGCCTTTCCCTCTCTAGTTATTTGCTCCCAATTCCTTGCTTCCTTTGCCAGTTTTCTCCAATAAATCCCAGCTCCGTCTTGCCTATTGTCTGTATCTCTAACTGCAATCATCCCTAGTGACAGAATCTCCTTTCTCCATTCCTGTGTTGGTTTAGTTCCTAGAGTACTTTCTGCTACTTTATAGATATAATATTCTGTATGGTTATTGTTATTCTCCTTAAAGGCCTGCATCCAAAATCACAGTCTCTCCTTGTTTCTTAGTGCATTAGGCATTATTATCTGAGCTTATATATGCATCATCATTACTACTAAAGAATAGCCCAGGTGTAGGATATCACAGTTATTCCCCTCACCCCCGGATCTACGAGACATGCCATTTGCCACTTCTGGCAATCCATACCATTGTCTACTGTCTGATTGGCCTACTCTTGCCTCTCTGAAGCTTTTCTCAGAGTTTTTTCATATTTTGTGTGATACAGATGTTCAATAAACATATTACTTTCCTAGCATGCATGAAAAAATGAAAATCATTGTTTAGGTATAAGCAAACTGAGCTAATATAACTATGTCAGCTGACATATGGTCAAGTACCAGAACACCCACAATGCAATAGCCCATTTGGATACTCGAAGAAATCATCTAATATCAGTGTTGGATATTTATTATACCAGGCAATCTGTAAACTGTTACTCTTATTTGGGACATTGCATGTTTAAAATAGTCATCCAAAGATGGACCTGTTCATTCCAAGTGTTATCATTGCACACTGGTTCTTACATCTGAGGGGCTTGTTTTGAGTGGTGTTTCACTCTGATTTATTTCTTGCAAGTTACATTGTCCTTAGACATTACTCAGTGTGTTCATGAATCACCTTTTACCTTTTTTTTCAATATTTTGACCTGAAGCTTATACCACACCTAGTACTTCGGACTAGCTCAATGGTATAACAACTGTCACTTTCTCTTCTCAATCCCCACAGAGTGGTGGGGGTGCATCTGGTATCCTTAATCCAGGTGGGGGCACTTTATACTGGGTTGGGGGCACTAAATTATGCTTTCTTGATGTCTCAGCTAATGGGAAGCCCAGTTATTTTCAAGATGTAATTTTTAGTTAGTAATTTTATTTGTCTTCATTTTCTAAAATTCATTTGAGAGTAAATTCTGATATTAATATGCATGAAGTCAATACTTCTTTTAACTGTTTTCTGACCTGTTGACAGCAACCATTTTGTGTTTCTGTGCCTCTAAGTGTAATTGTCTTGGTGTATATGCACGTCCACTCTTCTGTAACTCATATTATCTGTAAGTTACACAGCACACAACACATATAGTAAATATTGCTTTTTGGTATCACTTGTTTGTGTTATAAGGACATAAAATCAGTTTCCCTCCCCCTACCCATTATTTAGTCCCATAATTCTTGTTAACATGTATTCATGTACCTCCAAACTCTTTCCTCAGATGCATCAACTCATGCTTATAACTACTGATTTTTACTCATGATGTTTAAGCTTGGAGGACTAGTGTTTGTCCTCCCCGCCACACACACATATAGTCTATGGTCTTCAGAAGTGTCACAGTAAATCTGTTGTGCTGATTAATGAAGACTCTTTGGGCACAGATGAACGTCAAGATACAAAATACTTTTATTGTTTGTGTGTGTGTGTGTGTGTGTGTGTGTGTGTGTGTGTGTGTGTGTGTGTGTGTGTGTGTGTGTGTGTGTGTGTGTGTGTGTGTGTGTCCAGTGTTTGCTCAAGACAAACATTCCATTAAGTAAATTTACTTCTTGAAATAATGATTTGTTTGAAAATAACTGACTGCTCAGCCTTTGTATGTTATATTTTCACATTAGCCACCCTGTATGACGAATCTCATTGTTAATATACTTAAATTGCATTCAGGATTAACCTGTAATGTATTCATAACTCTCAACTGTCCAGAATTTTACATAATCCCCGGGATTCATGAAGCTTGTGCCAGGCGCATGCATAGCGTAGGCGTTATAACACCAAATATGGCCATCGAGCGATTCAGGTACGATCCAATTCCACGTGCACTACCGGTGTATGCCAGATCTGCGCAGTCCCCGGCGTAGGTATGCTAATCACCCCATGTGCAGTGTCGCACCATGCAAATGAAGGCATATAGCGATTCATGAAGTGGTGCAGGTGTAGCGTAAGCCCACAGAAATGTAAACCAAAAAACACGGTTTACATTTTCCCAAACAGAACATCGGAGCTATGGAAGAGGGCCAGACCCAGGTATCACAACGTTAACATATGCCAATGACGAAATACACAGCCAATGGCATAAGAAAAGATGCACAACACGTAAATAACATTTAATGTCATGTCCACAGTAACGCACAGCACAACCGCAGGGCATGTGTGCGGAAGCTGTAACATAAAGAAATAATATAAAAATGTCATAAAATCGCAAAGTAATAGAAATCAGGTTTACAGCATAATACACAATGGTAGGCATGGAACACCACAACCAAGGTGCAAGGGTTGCTAAGGGCTTGCGATAGTGTTCGGTGCGGTAACTATGAATTAGTAGTCAATGCCATGCAAATGAGGCGGATAATACTGAATCGCAAATGTCCCGCCGGATGAAGGTTGTACCATACGGCGCAGCGGTATAACACCGAGGAGTGGCTCAGAGGAGATATATGACATCAGCAGAGGGGTGTGCCACCGTAGCAGTAAGCACATTGGAGCATTGCATAAATCTGGCCTGTCTGTTGCTAAGCAAAGCTGCAGGACAGGGGTGGGGAGGAATCATTTAGCTGAGAGCACACATGGTGCCCAAAAGCGCATGTGTATGAGGATGAAAATGTGCCCGAAACCCAGTAATCGGACGCAGGCGCTGCTAACAATAGCAGAAACAGGAAGGTCAGGAGAAGAAAAGAAGGAAATGCGGAAGTAGGGTAATTGGAGTACTAATGAGCAATCTACACCAATCAACCCACGAAGGCCAATCGACGGCAGCTGATAAGTCTGCTTGCAGAAACCTGCAAAACAGGATAGGGGAGGCATTTGAATGCAAAGAAAGGAGGGGAGGTATTGGATTGCAAAGATAGGAGACTTGACACAGCAGAGCAAAGCAAACCGACAGCAGACCGGCTGTAGCACACATAACGCAAGATACACCAGGTCCAGGAAAGTACAAATGAAAGTAGGCTGCAGGATGCACGCCAGAATATGGTAGGTGTAACGTGCAGAAATGTAAAGGGAAGGTCAAGAGGTAATCCATGGCAGGCAAATGTAATTCAACATCCAAGGCACCACAATAGTAGTTCCGGCAGTAAAACACATAAGATGACCTGTAGCTACGATTGTACATACACACCCTATGACATCATCGGTGTTCACAGCACAATAGTATAAAGTGTGAAAGCACCCAACACACACCTGTGTATTCCCAAACACCGCACCATAGGTGTAAACACACGGGGAACTTTTAAAAATGTACATGTTGGGAGCTGCCATAGCTGTGATTCATCAGCATGTGCTAGAGACTGACGATGTTGTGGAGGATGATGCCGACAACCACCGCAGGCCTCGGAGGAGAAGGAGAGTGTTCAGACCAAGGGTAACCTACCAGGGGCTACATGACCTGGAGATAGTAGAGCATTACAGGGTGGACAGGGGACATCTTACAGCAAATAGTGGAGCTGTGCTGGCCACACCTGAGAACCAGAAACAACAGAGGGGAACCCATCCCAGTGGACACGAAGGTATATGTAAGCCTGCAAATACTGGCCACAGGTACCTTTCAAAGGCCAACTGGAGATATAATGGGTATCTCACAGGCATCAGCATCCAGGGTACTACACCAGTTCCTGGATGCCATGTTACCACATGACAATGAGCAGATATACTTCCCCAGAACTCAGGAGGAGTTGGCCAGCAATATGCACCACTTCCACCATGTGGCACAATACCCGGAGGTACTGGGTGCAATAGACTGCACGCACATACAAATCAAGTCACCACCCGGTGAGCAGGGTAGGCGCTACATAAACCGCAAGGGATTCCACTCCATCAACTGCCAGGTCGTGTGCAATGCCCAGGGCATTATCATGGATGTGTGTGCTGGCAGCCCTGGAAGCTACCATGACTCCCATATCTGGCATGCCTCACAGCTGTATCAGGTATTTGTCAGGGGGGACATCCCACATGGCCATCTCGTGGGGGATGCTGGCTATGCACTGGAGCCATGGATGATGACTCCCATCAGAAATGCACACACACCCATGCAAGAACGCCATAATGAGGCACACGCACAAACCAGAATCATCATAGAGTGTGTGTTCGGGATGCTGAAATCACGGTTCCGGTGCTTGGATACATCTGGTGGAGCCTTGCAATACTCTCCAGGCACGTGTGCCCACATCGTCATAGTATGTGCCATGCTACATAATACGATCCTGCAGAAGCAGCTGCAGCAGGGACAAAATGGTGAAGGCCCTCATAGCCCACCACAATTGCCAAGGCCATTACAGGCACAGAGGGATTTAGACCATGAACACACTGTGCCAGCCCCAGTAGGCAGATAGAGGCGTGCCCAATATGCCTATGCCTTGGCAAAGAGGGAGCATATAGCACATACTCTGACAGTGTAGGCCCCTATGGACTGACACCTCTCCACCTGCACACACAGTAAAATGGATGGCACACAAACATGACCACCTGTAAATTGTAATGTATAGGTGGCCCAATGTGTGACTCCTACATAGGCAGCCCTCAAACATTGTAAACACAACAGCCAGTGGAACACGGAATGCCAACACCTGAACAGTACATGAGTCTTACAGCATATGGTGGTGCTGTGTGCCTGTCACGTTCCCCGGCATATATATATATATATATATATATATATATATATATATATATATATACATATATATATAATACAGATAGGGCAATAGAGGGATATATGGTGATATAGATGGATTCAGCGATATCTGCAAATACAATAGATAGTTCAATGACATTCATAACATCTTGGAGGTACAAATAAATAGGATACCGCCAACCATGGAATGTGTAACATACCGACATGCGTAACCACGAGGCTGAAAGACCGATAGAACACAGTACTGGAACAGTACATCCGCGAGTAATAGTATGATGATATGAAGGGACAGTTAGTCACCGCTGCCGGTGTCGCGGTCCACGTAGGTACTGTGTTCAACTCTGTCTGTGAGTGCCGTAGTCTGTGTAAGTGTGCATTGAGGGTGCCGTGTGCGTCTCTGTGTGACGGTAATGTGTGTGTGTGTCTGCAACATGTGTTTGTTAGTGCCAAGTCAGAGGCAGATCAGTACGGTAGGTGTGGGTATAGCTAGCCGTAGGCATACGGTTACTACCTGTCCCACAGTAGGAGGGACAGCCCCACCCTGGGCAGGTGTGTCCTGACATAAAACAGTACAAAGGGCAAATGTCAGAGATGGTAGGACATAAATATGTCCCATATATAATGTAACAGTCGTATTTAATAGTTATGCCTGTATGTAAGAAACTTAAATGTTACATGCAATATGATAAGTAGCCAAAGTCACATAACAATAGGTATGTAGTGAGGATAAAAGTATGTGCTAACCTGTGTACTGACCGTGGCTACGTGTTGGCCTGTAAACACCACTTTGTGTCCCACAAGTGTCCAACAATGACCATATGAAAAGGTGGCAACCCATGGCAAACAGGCTCTTTTAACAACACAACCACAATGACTGCAAATATCTGGGACAGAAATACAAGGGATAGCTGTCACTTACACATATCCCCTGATATATCGCTGCAATTACGGAGGTGTACAAGTAGCAAGCTCACCTGCAGATGATATAGAAACCAATTAACAACGGCCCAACGTACAATCCCGTAACATAAGTCTACTAACTGTTAGCTCTCTAATTAGGGATGGAGCCCACACACATATATACGGATTATGTAGAAATGCAAGGCCCACAAACCTGTATATGTTACGTACAAACACCGACATCCCCCACACTAGAAACTAAAGCAATACAGACTGTAATAGCAGCACAAACATCCAGTCAGTCAGTTACATCTGCAGAACCCTCAACATACCGTGTGAGAGACACAGTTAAAGGCGTCATGCAAAATTGCAGGCGTTGTATAATGGAACAAACAGCCATGTTACAGGTTTTGATTGCAATACTCCATTATCAGACGTTGGGATGACAGGTACACCCACATGTTGAACTAAATACTCTACCTGTCACACACAATCCACGGGGGACATGAATCCAAACTATACTTGTCTCCATGCATAGCAGTTGCAGTTACACATAACAAAACACAATACAGACCGTCTCCCCTGAAGGTAGGGCAAATAGGCAACGCCCAAGTGGAGAATCCAATTATACCCCACTATCACCGCGTAATTGGCGAATGGAGTAGCTGCACAGCTGATATGCAAGTAATTAGTCACTCAGGAACACCAATTGGTGGGATGAATCCACATGTTTCAGGTATCGACGTATATAAGGATGACTTGCCAGACATTCAAACCGTATGCTCATACCGAATAACAGTTGAAACACTGTGAGAGAGATAGAAACAAAACGCCGTAACAACAACAAGGTATGTAGAATGCCCGATATGTAAGGTTATGTATAGCATGATCTGTATTAATTAGTTTTACTGTATGTATAGCCTGGTTTGCATTAATTAAACGTGTCCGCAATGCATAAAGTGGGGAAAGGTATTTATGTAGTGATGTCTTGCTGAGCATACTAACGCTTGTAGAAACTGTGCGTCCAGCAGTGGGACACAAGGTACACAGCACAGACACCACAAGGGATGCCACATGAGGGTGTTAAACAGAACAATGCTATACAACCCACCGTCAGTGGTAGGGTATGTCCAACAAGGACGTGCCATAGCAGGGGATAGTATATGTTGATATACTGTCACAGCACGCATGTGTATGGGCATATAATGTTAATGACATATGTAAGGTGGTCCCGCTGTGCAAGTATGCTTTGCATTATGGGATACTATGTGAAATATGTGTAATGTATAGTATTATAGGTAGATATGACAGATATTCTACACAGCATAACAGGCATATCATGCATACCACAGGTATCGTCTATTGGTATGTACAATAACAGGATACATATGGCCTGTAGGTATGGGACATAGTAATAGCATGATAGCTAATCTAAATTGAAGAGCTACCAAGTAACCATGCACAAAGGACATGTAATAGCTTCACAGGTGCATAGTGGGGTACTATGCAGTCTGGCAAGTCCATGTGTAAGCACAACTACAGTGTTCACACTAGTGGCACCTCTCTAGGGTAGTGTCCTGTGAACAGCAGAGCCAGGTGTCACCTGTACCTCTGCACAGTACAGCCACTGCAGTGATCCCAGGCCTACATGTGTCTCCCAACCACCAAGGGAGGTATCACATGAACAGTGCTACTGAGTGTCCCTGCGTGATGTACATAGGACTTATGCTCCACAGCATGGTGAGTGTCCGGTTTGGGAATGTAACCCAGAAGCACATCCCACTCATTGTGGCATGTGTGCACATATCCATGAGCATGTTGCTCACAGTGGCCTCTGCTTATGTCGCATATGAGGAGTATATCCATCAATAATGTTGTGGACATGGGCCCTGTCTGATCAGCAGAGGTCACCCCTGAGTATGTAGTATGCAAATGTGTACAGATGTGGTGTCCGTAGTGCAGCCGCTTATTTAAACTGTCAGAGCTCAGTAAACATCAAGGCGTGTTAATGTTGTGGCATGTAAAGCTGTAGCTGTTGTGTAAGGTACACCCTAAATGGGGTGGTGTACCCTTGAATGTGTGTAGATGTCTTGAGTTCAGAGGTACAATGGGTGCCTATGTACCAGCTACACACCCAGTACAGATAGGTGTGGCCATGTAGAAGGATATCCACGCCACAGTGGCAATACGGTAACCACAGGAGTGGGTGCGACATATGTGTGTACTGCAAACATGTACAATGTGATATGTATGTAGGGGACTACCATCCATGTGATAGTCAGTGGGTGAATGGTGTAATGCAAAGGTGATGTGCATGCACCTTGTGTCATGCAGCTTGATGCCATGATAGTCATATTATGTATCTGTCACAGCGACACCCGTATGGTTGGAGTCAGTATCAGCTGGTGGAGCAATCATGGTGCTTGGTATGTAGGGGTTTGAAAGCTAGGCAGGGAAAGTACCCTGTGCCAGCCTGTTCCACAGGGAAGCATATACTGAACATGAGGGGCCCTATGACTGAGGACCGTGGTATGCCAAATGTACCTGACATGTAGTAGGTACTATGGTATGCTGGCCTCACTGTGTGTCCTGTCCATGAGCCACATAGCATAACATCCTGAGACACAGGGTACGATGTGCAGGTGGATGTGTATGTTGTCAATACCAGAATGGGGAATGGTGCTGAAAGGCAATGAGAGGACAATGTAGGATGTGTGGACTCCTGTACCATCAGCAACTGCCCTGGTAACTGTATGAAAGGAGTCCACCATATGTAGGGGCCATGCTCTGGCCTTAACAAGCCCAACCCGGGTGGCAGCAAAGGACGGGAGCCCAACAATGTCTCTGTGAATGACGTCCTTGATGATGTGCCCCATAGCCATGCAGAACAGTCCAGTCAGGTGTGTAGGACTATAGTCCCACTCGTGCAATGCAGTGCCACCTGTGTGTAGTGTGATAAATGCTGCTGTGTGCCATTCAGGGGCTACAATGTCTGAAACAAGGCTATTACTGAATGTAGTGGCCTATTGGGGAGACATGTAATTCAGAGGTTGGTGGACATCACAGCCTGGGATGTTGGAAGGTGACATGGGGCCAGTGTCCCAGGACATATAGAGTATAGGTCAGTACTGTGTAGGTGTGACCACAGGGATGGATTGGATTGCGGCCCTGTAGTGAGTGAGAGGGTGTAATGTCAGCATTGAATCCATCCTCCAGCATGTTGCCAACAACACCTGGGTCTGCAATGTTCCTGAGTGACTGTTGTATGTGACAGCAGATGTGGGTGTTGCCATCGAATACTGACATACCACCATAATGCCTGGTGGTACACCCTGGAATGTGTGGCAGTCATGTTTACTTAGCTAGTCTTGGAGTATGGGATGAGGGACCCTGTGGCCCCACCACGGCTGACCAGTGAGCCACCCCACACATGGGAATGTACACCACTGTGCAACAGCCTACACCTGTTGTTGTACATCATATGTCCATGGAACATGACCACCAGAGTGGCGTCTGTTATCTGGTGTGTACCATCATGGCTCTGTGTGGAATAGCATGATCCATGCAGTTGTGTACATGCTAATGAAGTGCACTGGGGTATGTGTCAGCATTTGTATGTGCATTGTCCATTAGCACGGGTGTCATGATGTTAACAACCTCTGTCAGCAGACGTCTGTAGTAAGTGTTGTAGTACACATGTACTGTGTATGCTGTGATGGGTGTGTTGTCGGGATGTGGCTAACAAGGTCGATTAGCATATGTTCAGAATCCACCAATGAGGGGATAACCCCAGGTATGTAATACCAGTCACATAGTGGTAGTGTTTATGCCAAGGGTAATTTAGGTCTTGGAGGTGGTGTGTATGGGTTGATCCAGCAGAGCGGAGGGTATGACTCATGGATGTGTCGGTACATGAGTGGCTATCCCAGTGAAGTGTGGGGTAGTGTCAGTCACACATCAGTAGTAGCTGTCTGAGGCCCACTGTCCACTATACCAACATAGAAGGTATGTTACCCGTGGGGTATGATGTTGACTCTGTCGCTTGTTACAATGTGTATAGCAGTCCCAAACACAGTTAGTTGCACGTGGAGCACCTCTGATGCATTGTGCTAAGTAACTTGCCAGGATGTGTGCAAAACATAGTGGGATATGGGAACCCCTCAGCTGTGGGTGTGCCGGCCCAGGTATGTGCCTGAAAGGTATGGTCTGTCTATAACCTGTCATTGCAGGTGTGCTCTGCAGAGCCTAGAGGTAGGTCCCAGTCACTGCAGAGATGTTTGAGTGGTGCATTATAAGGTGTGCCTTGCCTGCGTGTGTCACAGAAGAAGATGCAAGCATTGTGTCACATGACCCCATGTCGTGCCTGCCAGTTACCACTCTGCCGGTGGCAGTTATTGGAAACTGTGCAAGACAGGCAGTATAGAAGCAGCAAGAGCCTTACATGTGAGCTGTACTCTCAGGGCTGACAGGTGCAAGTCATCTGTGCCACAGCATTGTGTTTGACCAGGACAGTCATAGCGGACAGATACCACATGCCTGTGGAATGACAATAGGAGCATAGGCAACTGTTAAAGTGACACAGTCGGTCATTGTACAGTGGTATCGTGTCCGGACGAATGCAAAATGCTCCTCAGGGCTAGGCCCACACCCTCAGGGCTATAAGACTGGTGAGCTATTGCATGTCCCTGCACACGTAGTCTGTGAAGTGGCATCACAGGGCAGTCACACTAACATGGAGAATGACAGTCATATCGTACCTGGTGAGGTGTGGCATGGGTGCATAGGTTATGTTGCAGAAGCAGTTACCCGACAGCAAGATGTAAGCGACTAACGCCTTGTGTAGCCTGCTGTGTGGAACTGCAGTGTGACTCCCTACAGAGTCAGCTATGACTGGTGTGTTGTGAATGTTATAACTCACTATTGGCTGTATGTGATGGGCACACATGAGTCTGTGGGCTATAAGCTGGTGATGTTGTCTTCCATGATGGGGACTACCTCTGGTGCCTACAGTGAGTATGGAGATGTACTGCACAAGTTGTCCTCGTAGGTGTGGCCAGTGGTGTAGATCATGTGAGACTATGTGATGGGTGAGGTGTGTTGCGAATGTTACACATCCCCAAATGACTGTCAGGTGCAGTCAGTGTTGGTGACAGCATTACCCCCAGCTATAGCTGTCAACCTCCTGTCCCCAAACTGAGGAACATTAGCCCTCATACTGTGTGACAAATGGGCAAACGTGGAACACTTACAACTGGCTTACTAACAGCGTCAACTAGGAAGGGCATATGATGGCTAAAATAGGCTGGTCTTACGTATAAAAAAGATATTCCAGTGAATTAATATGAATCCCATCTATTTAGCCATGGCTAGCAGGTAAACTATTTACAACAATGAATGTGTGACAGACCCTTCCAATGTGGAACCTTGAGGAACATGCACCTTTTAGAACCCCAAATGAGGTACGTTCCTCGTAATGAGGTACACCTGAGAGCTATGCCCCCAGCACGGCTGCAGAAGTGCATCCCCCACAGGTTGTAGTGCCATATGTTGGGAGGTGAGCATTGAATGTGTACATGAGACAATTGCTCTATTGCCACATGTACAACATATCCCTCATATAGACAGGCAGTAGCACTGATACGTGACAGTTGGACATGCCAGTATATACAACCATGTCCCACAGGATATGTGCGTTACATGTGTACAACAGCTGTCATACCTTAAGCAAGCTGGGAAGTGTAGGACAGCCAGTGTACCTGTGGGAAATAGTGTGGAATGGGCGCTATAGTAATCAGTAGCAAATGACATGCTCACAAGTTCTGAACAAATGCCTAGCATGACCATACAATACAGATAGGGTGTTGGATAATATCAACCCACAAGTGGTGATGACAGTCATTTAGGGTGGCACCACACTATAACTCTGCTGAGTATGGTGTGCATGTCCATGAACCATTAGCACTGTAGATGTTATCAGTACAGATGTACAAGACAGCACGGATATTTGATTACAAATACCTTTGCATGTCACAGGAGTGTTCCACCAGTGGCCTGTTGACAGACTCACAACTACAAAAGGTGCAAGAGTGACATGTGCACAGCACTCCAGTGCCAGCTGCAGTAGAACAGGGTTAATGTGTTGTACCCCACCCACATTGTAGCCCATATCACACAGACAAATGTTAGGCATCTGTGTATGTAAGGCTGTGAATGGCCATGACCTATCAGTATAGCTGTGTCAGTGTTGTGAACAACATACAGAATGGGCTGTGTGGGTGAGGTGTGTGACATATGTGCACAGTCTGATGGATGATACCAGCAGTGTCACTGCTAGGTGAACATCCCTGTACCCATAAACTACTACCTAGGCTGTGGTCAACATTATGGACACTGTGTAAGTGATGGTGCTGTGCAGTGCACCCCCAACATGGTGACATCTCCAGGCCCCTTAGGTAGTCATATGAGGTACCCATGTCATGTCAGGGTGCCATCCATGAGCACGGAGATCACTGGACAGGCATATACAGCACTGTGGTGACCAATATTGGATCACATACCACCTGTAAGGGGTAATGGCTATGCATGGATGTGCGATACCAGCCTTCACAATCCACACCTCCACTATGCAGCATGCTGTCTACCTTGCAGAAGAACATTTGCTACACCATTGTGATGGACATGCTACATGTCCATATCCTGATCTATATGACATATGTCATTGACAGCCACCATCCTAATACTAGGGATCGCCACAGGCTGGACAGATCCCTGTGCCATATATGTGACATACTCCCGCCATACCATGCAACCCTGTCCATCAAAGCTGCACATGTCATCCCAGTCATACATGGTGTGATGGCCACATGGTAGATGTACTATCAACTGACTGGATCAGTAATGTGGCACTGATGCACCTTGCGGTGGCACAATGGCTGTCTGTTACAGCTTGGAAACCATGCCCACACATGCTATGGTTGATGATCATCCCTGCGAATGTCGTCTGACTAGCCATTGTCCCATGTCTATCACATGTGCAATACAGGCGATCCGTGGCAAGATGTTGAACAGTTGTACAGTGCTGTGTAGATATATATGGCAAAACACATGCATATACAGGTGTACATGTGTATGTGTGCATTGTCACTGCTCAAGTCCATTACGTCTGTGTCTGTGTTGATATGTGACATATACACAGCATCCATGTCAACAGTAGTACCGTGGACACATCGAGTCATGTGCAGATAGATAAGAACACAAATGCAGGCAAATAGACATGCCCACAGCAAGACAGCATTTACATGGAGTATGAACACTGTAATGAGGTGACACACATATATGGTGATGATATCCAATACATAATGGGTGTGACGTGTGACACAAACACGTCAGTCATGTCAGTGTCATGATGCTTTGCAAAGATAACTGTGCAGATGTAGTAGATGTCATAGAAATGTATGTGCAGCAGTATCTCTGTACATCTCTGAAACTGTGACCTGTCACCATCATTATGTCTTACAGATAATGCCCCGTACACACCTCCCAGCATACACCCGCCAGGAGGATGATGTCCTCATCCCACAGCTCCATGACAACTATGACTTGTTGTTCAGCCATGTGCCACAGCATGCCCAGCAGCGGGATGACCTGTGGCAGGATCTACGCAGGAGGGTGAACGATGTGGGTGGCCATAACTGCACTTACCAGCAGGTGCGCAGACACTGCACGGACCTGATACGACATGCAAAACAGCGTGCCACTGCAATCGCCAGGGAACAAGGTGGAACAGGTGGTGGGCCACCAATCCAGCTGCCACTCACACACACCGAGGAGCTACTGGCCAGTCTGGGGACACCCAGGGAACAGCATCCAGAAACACTAGCTGCCATCGTGGATGTGGGTGTCTCCCAACCAATGAGCCTGGAGTTGCCTGGTAAGTCAGTACTGCACATATGGCTATTATATCCCATGTAGTTGCATGTGTCACTGTACATTATGTAAAGTAACAACATATGCCAGGTATGTGGATACTCATGCTTCATACTACAGTATACTACGTTGTGTATGCACACACGTGCATACTATATGCTATTACACAGGTGAATGTGTTCACATGCACAGTGCAACCTGTGGCTGTCATACAGTCATGGATAATGTTCATACTGGTGTGTCACCCCTATACAGGTACCTCTGGCGTGCCGCACAGACATGGGTCCATTGCAGGTGAGACTGTCATCAGTATCAGGCATGTTACAGTGTAGATCTATTTGCCATGTGGCCAGTTAACACTTGCATACCTGATGTTTGTTCCAGTCATGATATGCAGGTCGCACCATCCTTCATTCACACGCACCACCCATGTGCAATATATACAAACGTAATGATACACCGACTTGAAACCACAGTACTTGTCATTGCAACATGTGTGGTCAGCTGTGCATACAACGGTGGAGGTGTTCTACAATGGAGGCATATGTAGTATGCATTGGAACAACATGTGTGGTACGCACACAGTACCACACAGTGAGCTGTGATATGGGCAGCCCGCAGGTGTCACCATTGTGTCATATGCCCCTGCATTGGGTGCACACATTGTGATGTTCCACCTGACATGTCCCAGGCATGTAGTGTTCTGTCTGCAATATTGTCACACTATCGCATGACCTATACCCCACATACCAAACATACAACCTGTTGTCTGCATAGCCCTGTGGATTGTGATATATCTGACATCTATGGGTGTATGTCATATGGGACAACACAGACATGTGGAAAAGATGCCCATCACACACAATTGGCCAACACATGTGCACACATGGCCATGGGGGATGGCCAGAGACATGTAGCCACACAGTACTTGGGATGTGTATACACCCTGTTGCACATTGTCCACACATGGTCCAATTATAGCCTTAGTTGACCGATTATACAGTTGATGTGGTACACTGGACAGCCTAAAAGCCTGTGCACAGCTACTGGAGGTGTCACTGAAGTCTACCATATACGATCTGTTGAACATCACAACTGTGTTGCAGTTATGGCTATGCAATGTGTACATATTATGCATTCTACAGCAACATAGATGCCTCATGTTGCCATGCAATGGCACAGTGTCTGTACTTCACACTGTATAGCAATGTAGACGGCTCACACTACCCTCCCATGCTCATGCACATTTGCTAAACATGCATTCTATCTGTAGGGCATACACACAACACTGCAATGTGAAGCCCATTATGATGCTGTACATGTGTCAGGACACCATTGTGTCAAACATGTATGCATGTTAATGCACATGTCAGCAGATTACATGTCAAGGTCACGTCAGTCATGTGTACTGTTATCCTGTTCTGGGCCACATGGTGTATCACGGGGATGCATGCATACTACCATGATTGTGTGAACTGCATGGCTACCGATATGACACCTGCTTGCTGTAGTGTGCACCCCAGGGAGGTATGCTTACTAACACTATTAATGTCTGAGCTGCATGTCCTCTGCTGTATCGCAGGCATGCTGCATGCCATCTGACAAATCACATGCATGGTGTATCTGTGTGTGTCTGTGTTTGTGTGTGTGTGTCTGTGTTTGTGTGTGTCTGTGTATGTCTGTGTGTGTGTGTGTCTGTGTGTGTCTGTGTCTGTTTGTGTGTGTGTGTGTGTGTGTGTGTGTCTGTGTGTGTGTGTGTGTGTGTGTGTGTGTGTGTGTGTGTGTGTGTGTGTGTGTGTGTGTGTGTGTGTGTCTGTGTCTATTGTACTTTACAGTATTTCTTTGCATTCACAGGTGATGTAGGTGCGTTACCCTCCTGCGGTCCATCTGATGTTAGTGTCTCCACAGATACTAGCGGTGATGAACATATGCATGAGGTACAGGCAGGGTTGTCAGGGGCTGAATCTGTGCCAATGGTTACCATCCCAGCTATGTCCCCCTCTTCCCCCGCACACTGTTCTGCTGCCAACACATACCGCATCACCAGTGGCCATAGAGGAAGGACAGTCAGCGTCTGTTAGCGTGGAACAGGAAAGTGTGGTGGCTACAGAAGGTGTGTCTACACACCATGGTGTCAGTGTAATGACTGCAGATGTGCCACACAGGCATGTGGCCGGTGCTGCTCGTAGGAGGACCTCTGGCAGACATGCACCTGCAGGACAGAGCGCAGCAGCTGGTATCACCAGACGCATGTTCCAGACTGTAATGGTGGCACAGGCATGTGCTGAACGGCAGAACAGAGAAGGACAGAGGCTGCAGAGGGCTGCTACCCATACCCTAAATGACAACATCCAGGCATTGGTAAATGCTCAACAGCAGATTGCTAATGTTCTGGATAGGCGATTAGGTGAAATGGTCAGAATCCTTGACTGAGGCATGGCAATCCACGAGCGGGAGCAGTCTGTGCTGGAACACCTGGTAGGAGTGAGGCATAGGCCACGTGGATGTAGGCCAGCAACACCACCTAGTGTAGGTCGACATGAGCATGCCACCTCACATGCCTGCTCCCATAGTGCCGGTAGCAGTAGCAGTGCAGCTGGTGCTGCGCTGTCAACACCAGGACACAGCAGGCCACTTGGACGTGGCCCTGGATGGTCTCAGCGGGGACACAGTTCCAGCGGACATGTGTCGTCGGACAGTAGCCACTCTGTACCTCCACCTGGTAGTGCCCATGCAACCCCAGGCAGGCACAGGTCACATGGCCATGGATGGACACAGTGAGCTGTACAACCTGCTCTGTACAATCTGGGGCTGTCAATTATACCCGTGTAGGCATCACAAATGGCAGAACTGTGTACACACATACAAGCACACAGCAAACACACCTGTAGGGCTCCACGACATCCACATGCATTCTGCACAGACATGTCCAGTCAACTCACCGGCCCTTACACGCACACATGATGTTATCCATTGGTGCAGCCTATGCCCCTGGCAAACATATCACCCTGTGCATATGATGAAGCCTGTGCCGCATCCCTGTCATCCACACCATCGGTGCAGGGTTATGCACAAATATTCTGATGCACAGGGTGAACAGCATAGTGAGTGGTGTATGTAATATTACCTGTGTATGCATAGTGAGGGATGTGTATGTTGCAGTGGTTGTGTGTGAATACTGAGAGATGTGTATGTGACATAGGTTGTGTACTGTCGACATGCACTAGTCATACCATGTAATGCAGGTGCAGCATGCATTGTGATGTGTTCACGGTATGTGTCTCAGTTACATCTGTAGCACCATGTTGATTGTGATACCCTGGTTCCCTCCTATGGTGTACTTGCATGTGCCTACAGGTAGCAGTGTTTGCAGTCCCCCACGTGTAACTGTGGATTACTCACGGGCACATCTGGCAATATCAGCATGCTACATGTACCCTCAACCTGACTGTTGGACACACCACCATGACACAGATGTCTGCACATATACTGCACCTGATGAATGTGGTCGGTGCCACAGGCTACACTGGACAGAGACGTGACATACATAGCAGGACACATTACAGGTATGGTGACATGATGCAGGGGTTGTACACAGCGGCCTGGCCAATGATGATGTGAGGTGTCACTTGGTAGCTGGAGGCCACACTGTGCAGCAGTAGGACCCTGTAACAGTACGGGAACATGGCCACATTCACGGGGTGTACACCACTATAACGCACACCCCATAGTGTGCAGGTGGGGACCCTTGCCTGTGTGGTCATCACCCTCACAGTACTATGCACCCACATGACGTGTCACAGAGAAGGGACATGCACAGGTAGCCAGTATGGCTGGGACCTATGGCATCAACAGGGTTGTGCAATGCATCACCATTACAGGTTAGTCACCATGTGGGGTTAGTGATAATTTCCCACCGTATATTAGCATACACCCTCACACCAAGCACCAGACATACATACAGACACACACACACTGTGGTGACCACACATGTGTATACGGACAGCCGACGTGTGTGATGCACCACACCGGCCGACATCATGCTTCCCACACTGACGTATGTACAGATCTCTGCAATGGTGTACAGGGATGTGTAGCAACTGGGACATATTCCCCGTGATATGTGGCATCCCTGGTCACACATTCGGACACACATGGCAGTGCTGGGAATGATACACCTGCCATATGATGACACGTTTGATAGACATGCAGCGGTATTGATTGCATTATGTGTACCAACGCTATATCTGGCAAATGTGCTGCTATATGCACACGGGAGGTTGTAGGTGTTACAGGTGCCATGTGACATATAGTTGTTAACACCTGACCGCTGTGTATGCATTATGTCAGCACCGTCACGTAACAGTGACATAGCGTACTGTTTGCACATGGCATGATAGGATGGTGTGTGACACAACTGTGAGCCACCCCCTGCACACATACATCTAGACAGGTGGTTCACCACGTTATGTACACACATCCCTCCATACGTGCTGTTTGTATGTCACCATATACAGGTGTCAATGATGGGTCTGCATTGCGTCTGCATGTCATAGGTAGGTGCAACTATGTTATGGACATCGGCCACTGCACATGCATGGTTGCTGCATGCACAGTACAGATGTCACATGTGTCTCCTGTTGCCATGTTTGTATGCATTGCTATTGTTGGACATGTGTGTTGACATACATAACACATGGACTGCGGTATGATATCAAGGGTGTCACAGGCGACCAGTACAAGGGTATGTGTCCCAGTCAACACTGCTACCCCCTGTAGTGTGAGCATTCAACAGACATGGGCCCACCTTCCATTCGCGTGTGTAGCATTGATTAGGCCAGTGTTATGCATGAGGTACATCAAACGCTATGTATGTATGTGTTGTGTGTGCAGTCCATGCACACATCCACACAATCACATGTATGACATATCCAGATGTGTGTTCATTGGTGTACAGCAACAGTCAGGTGTCACAGCTGTGTAAGGGCCGTGGTATGTGTTGAGCCATCCTGTTCATGTATACTGGTATCATTGCAATGCATAACACCTGTTGGATCCCTGTTGGTACATATGTACTCTGCACAGCTGGTGTACACCGCTGTACAGCCCAGTGGTCATGTGTCACATGGTGTTGTGGGACAGTAAGGCTGTGCAGTGCTGCACCGACGACATGGTGCTGACTTGACAGCTACAGTGTACACTGCAGTGTGTACGTGTGTGACCTGCACCTGTGACAGCTGTGATGGCAGCTGTGTGTGTACAGTTCACTGCATGTGTGACCGCCCTGTGTGTGAGGACAGTTATACCTTACTGTGCCCTTCTGTACTGTGCCCTTCTGTGTGTACACTCCATCTGCATGCAAGACGGCCCTTTGCAACAGCTAAGTGTGTGAGCATGCCCATTATGCTGTTGTGTAGATGGACACACAGTACATTCCACAATGTGCCCTTCCGTGATTAGACTCCGTGTGCATGCAAGATGGCCCTTTGCAACTGCTAAGTGTGTGAGCATGCCCAGTACGCTGTTGTGTAGATGGACACACAGTACATTCCACACTGCGCCCTTCCGTGATTAGACTCCGTGTGCATGCAAGATGGCCCTTTGCAACTGCTAAGTGTGTGAGCATGCCCAGTACGTCGTTGTGTAGATGGACACACAGTACATTCCACACTGCGCCCTTCTGTGATTAGACTCCGTGTGCATGCAAGATGGCCCTTTGCAACTGCTGTGTGAGCATGCCCAGTACGCCATTCTGTAGATGGACACACAGTACATTCCACACTGTGCCCTTCCGTGATTAGACTCCGTGTGCATGCAAGATGGCCCTTTGCAACTGCTAAGTGTGTGAGCATGCCCAGTACGCCGTTGTGTAGATGGATACACAGTACATTCCACACTGTGCCCTTCCATGATTAGACTCCGTGTGCATGCAAGATGGCCCTTTGCAACTGCTAAGTGTGTGAGCATGCCCAGTATGCCATTGTGTAGATGGACACACAGTACATTCCACACTGTGCCCTTCCATGATTAGACTCCGTGTGCATGCAAGATGGCCCTTTGCAACTGCTAAGTGTGTGAGCATGCCCAGTATGCCATTGTGTAGATGGACACACAGTACATTCCAAACAGACGTGTGATACTAAGCGTGTGGGCATGGCCATTGACATCCTGTATAGCCATGGTGGTCATCCAGGCAACCGATGTCCATTTTCAATGTCACGATGGATGCCTACATTGAACACACTGGTTGCTCTCTCGAAGGGTGTACTGTCTGTGGCGCATCCCGTATCTATTTAGTGTTGTAGTGCTCCGTAGATAGTTAGTTGGCCCGATGACAGCACTGCCGTGTTTGTGTACGTCTACCGTGGGACAGTAATATGCTTTCAGACTGCTCACTCTTAACATTCCCTATCGGCATCTTTGCCTTTGCGGATGATGTCACCCACCTAGAAGTATGCCTCTGGGAGTGCTGTGTTCAGTAATCTTGGTAGTGCGTTCTGTAAATGCGTAATGCTGTAGTGTGTTAAAGTAGTTAGGTGTATGTTCAACTCCCGGCCCTTCCAAGTGTGTGTGTGTGTGTGTGTGTGTGTGTGTGTGTGTGTGTGTGTGTGTGTGTGTGTGTGTGTGTGTGTGTGTGTGTTTCCAGCTGCCTGGGGACACAGTAATGCTTTTAGATGCCTCACAACACATACATTTCCTATCGGCATCTTTGCCTTTGTGGATGATGTCACCCACCTAGAAATATGCCTCTGGGAGTGCTGTGTTCAGTAATCTCGGTAGTGCATTCTGTAAATGCGTAATGCTGTAGTGTGATAAGGTAGTTAGGTGTATGTTCAACTCCTGGCCCTGCCAAGTGTGTGTGTGTGTGTGTGTATGTGTGTGTTTCCAGCTGCCTGGGGACACAGTAATGCTTTTAGATGCCTCACAACACATACATTGCCTATCAGCATCTTTGCCTTTGTGGATGATGTCACCCACCTAGAAATATGCCTCTGGGAGTGCTGTGTTCAGTAATCTCGGTAGCGCGTTCTGTAAATGCGTAATGCTGTAGTGTGATAAAGTAGTTAGGTGTATGTTCAACTCCCGGCCCTTCCAAGTGTGTGTGTGTGTGTGTGTGTGTGTGTGTGTGTGTGTGTGTGTGTGTGCGTGCGTGTGTGTGTGTGTGTGTGTGTGTGTGTGTGTGTGTATGTTTCCAGCTGCCTGGGGACACAGTAATACTTTTACATGCCTCACAACACATACATTCCCTATCGGCATCTTTGCCTTTGCGGATGATGTCACCCACCTAGAAGTATGCCTCTGGCAGTGCTGTGTTCAGTAATCTTGGCAGCGCGTTCTGTAAATGCGTAATGCTGTAGTGTGATAAGGTAGTTAGGTGTATGTTCAACTCCCGGCCCTGCCAAGTGTGTGTGTGTGTGTGTGTGTGTGTGTGTGTTTCCAGCTGCCTGGGGACACAGTAATGCTTTTAGATGCCTCACAGCACATACATTCCCTATCGGCATCTTTGCCTTTGCGGATGATGTCACCCACCTAGAAGTATGCCTCTGGGAGTGCTGTGTTCAGTAATCTCAGTAGCGCGTTCTGTAAATGCGTAATGCTGTAGTGTGATAAGGTAGTTAGGTGTATGTTCAACTCCCGGCCCTTCCAAGTGTGTGTGTGTGTGTGTGTGTGTGTGTGTGTGTGTGTGTGTGTGTGTGTGTGTGTGTGTGTGTGTTTCCAGCTGCCTGGGGACACAGTAATGCTTTTAGTTGCCTCACAACACATACATTCCCTATCGGCGTCTTTGCCTTTGCGGATGATGTCACCCACCTAGAAGTATGCCTCTGGGTGTGCTGTGTTCAGTAATCTCGGTAGCACGTTCTGTAAATGCGTCATGCTGTAGTGTGATAGGGTAGTTAGGTGTAAGTTCGATTCCCAGGCCTACCAGGTGTGTGTGTGTGTGTGTGTGTGTGTGTGTGTGTGTGTGTGTGTGTGTGTGTGTGTGTGTGTGTGTGTGTGCATGCTCCCGTCCGCCTGGGGACTCAGGTTATGCTTTTAGACGCTTCGCAACACAGATATATCCTGCTGACGTCTTTGTCTTTCGGATGTTGACACGCACCTAGTAGAATGCCTGTGTGTCTGCTGTGTTTAGTAATCTCGGTAGCGCATTCTGTAAATGCGTCATGCTGTAGTGTGATAGGGTAGTAATGTGTAAGTTCGATTACCAGCCCTACCACATGTATGTGTGTATGTCTGTATCTCTCTTTATATATATATATATATATATATATATATATATATATATATATATATATATATATATATATATATATATATATATATATATATATATATATATATATATATATATATAAAAATCTATTTTCTGCCCATAACTCTGCTCTTGCATGGACAGCTGACTGTTTCATGTATCGCATATTTGCATAGCTTTCACATACCAATGGGGTATGTTGCAAATCCCAACATTGTCCATGCAACGTCCGTGTTACGGGCAGTGTTACACGCCCTTACAGGCATTTGCTGTATATCTTGGCAGACATCTATCCTTGCTGTACTCTCACTGTACTCGTACACGCCAGAGGCTTCATGTATCATGGCCTAGTTTTGCTGTGTGTATGTCTATTTGTGCTGTGTGCATGGCTGTGGGTATGTCCCACTATCATCATTTGTAAAGGTGACAGCCCTATAGGTACTTCATGTAGACTGCTGTGTCATTTGAGATGTCAGCACATACCTGCGGACGGTACTGAACGTCCTACTGCAGCGCATTTCATACCTTCTGCGTTATCTTGCAGTCGATATTGCTGTTTCCTCACACATGTATCTGTTTCTGATCATACCACTCTACCTCCTAGAGCAAATTTCTGGACAAGGCCTTATCTGATAGTGGGACACATAGAGGCAGTATTGACATGTTGCTCTTACAAACGTAGATAGTTGACACAATAATAGGTTTTGCATTAGTATGGCTTTTCTGTTGGATTTGGTGTCTTAATAACATGTTTGTCATTATTTCATGACTTCAGTTATCAGGAATGTGTCAGAATGTTACTGATGTTACGTGGAACACATCAAACATATGAGCAGAACTCTGCACATTCTGCGTAAATCTGTACAGTTGCGGAGTATGTGTCTGATACAAGATATCAACTTTCTGACACCAATACACACACTGTATGGCGGCATCACAGGCCACATGCCATTACATTTATATTGCAGGACACACCCACCCAGACAGTTGTATTCCTCACACAGGCCAACAGCTGCTTATCCACACTAATTGGTCTATCATGTACCATATGTGTGCGCCGGTATTTGCGCTTTCCGTCAGTGGCAGAGCTCACGTGAGTATGGGGACTGGACATTGTTACGGTGACACTGCATGACACCCTGAGGGACACATTACTTTTGTGTCTATTAACCTTCCACATTGACATTCACAGGGCATACGTTGTCATTCACATTTGTCGGAGTACATGCGTGTGACTTGTACATGTTTTCTCATTTGTCCTGATGTCTTTCTTCTCACCTGTCCACCTAGTATCACTAGTTCTGTACATGTATTTTGGACAGGTTACCTTCATACCCCTAACCTGTACACATTATGGGTAAATGCCCTGATGTTTGACCTTTGCCCTTGTTACATTTGTCATAGTAATGTGCCTTTCTGGTAAATTGCTGGCAAGGCATTACGAACTGTGTGGTTAGATAATAGTGACTGACATTTCCATTACATGATTAGTAACACTCATAACATACATATTCCTGGCTACGCCAGTATTCTCACAACGTTCTGACTTTGTCTGGGGTATATCTAATATAGTCCCTATTTGTATTTCATGTACTATGCCTTAGTGCAGCTGTGTTATTCTGACAGTTTGCCAGTTATGGGTACCATCTTGGTCATACGCATGTCCATCCATAATAATCGCCTACATGACACTGATATAGGGCCCTACATATTGCCAAAATGGTTTACGCAATATCCAGTGGATGGTTTGCCCCATTATTGAGAATATAGGCGTGTGCTATACCCACATCACTCCCACGGGCGGCCTCTGAAATCTCTGCCAAACAACACCTAGGCCCATTTCTGCATACCCATGATTCCCATACCTGACAACCCTCTACAGTACCCATTACACATGTTTAATGTGTGTGGTACTGAAGTGTGGAGACACTTATATGCACTCCCCACTCTCCGGATATCAGTTCATACGTCATACATTCTATCGACACATGTGTCATCACCCTTGCACCTGCTACTGTTGCATGTACAGCTATATCATATTTGCTGAGGTCACTTATTTTGCGTCAATGTCGGTTGACACTACGTATGGATCAATTTTTGGGGTCCTGCAATGGACACCTATCTGCATGTTTAAAGTGTAGAACTTGCTGGACTGTCACTTTCTGGCCAATGGTTTGGAATGCAGTGGTTTATTCACCTTTCGTGCATGTCTGTTTGTCTACCCATATTAGCTATAATGTGGCCTATTTATGTACATATGTCATATCTACGGGACATACGTCTGTTGTGTATACATATATACATGTACAATCCTCATTTCATAACTTGCTTTGGTTTACGTCTGTGGATTATGTGTATACACATATATCTATATCCATACCATACCTTTCCACTGTACAGATTGTCGCAGAGTGTACAGCTGGTTGCCTCTTTATCTTCGGTGTGTTTTACATAAACCTGTGTCTATCTGGCAATGTAGTGGCATTTCATTTAAGACTTATGTTGGAAATACTGGCAAGCAGTTCAGGTTACGACTGCATACCCTTCAGATAATCCATGCTACTGACACACCCGTTATTCTATCCACTTTCTGTTTGTTCTGGCACATATCTGGGGTTTGTCCCTATTTGTACCAGTAGTTTGCATGCCTTTGTCCGGTTTCATACTTTATGGGGTTAACAGGCTTGAGCCATGTATATCTAATGTGGGGGAAACAGCATTCATTTACTATGCTGTGAGCGGATCACACACGCACAGGCGCACTTGCATTTCCTTATTGTGGGTTACGCGCAGGCACACATGCATATCCTTATTGTGGGTTACATATGTTTACTAAGTCTTTGTGCTTACGTGGGCTTTATTACTTGTGACAGTACCAGTAAATTATCTGTAATCCGGTTAATGGACGTATGCGAAACACACGTTTACCTTTACATATTTAACTGTCTGTACAGCACAGACGCATTCATTACACTTTCACATTATATGTGCTGTAGTCGTAGTTGAACCAGGACTGCATTCACGTTGGCCGGATGCTGTAACCACTATACGTTTGGTGTTCTGACTCATTTATATGCATACCCATAGTACATAGCTACATTAACATATGCCTCACCGCTTCACTTATGACACAGGCATCCATTCTCCTGCTGGGAAAAATGCGGTACTACATGTTACACATTCCCTATTTCCTACTGCTCTGGACCCAAGCTGCATATTTAATCACTGCAGGGATATTCAGAACCCCAAGGCTTATAGTCCTGACACATACAGGTCTTTAATTGTCAGGGTGTTCATGTGGTGATCTGGGTTTAGGCTTGTCCGCCTGGTGAATGGAACTGCCCTGACTGTGTTCAAATGTCAGACAAAGCACATGGACAGGGTTTGTCCATTTTAAACATTTTATCTGTGTTTACAGACACAGGTGTTTGGGCACCTGTCAGCAGCTTATAATGTTGGCAATACATAATATGGGTGGGGGTGGTTACAATACATAATCCACTGTGAGTGGTGTTCCCATTCACATTTGACTATTTCCTGTATTCATTCTTACGAGGATTATTATTTTGCACATGACTTAACTATGAATTAACTACAGGTATGCAGTAGTACAGTCAACATATGTGATGGTTTGTTATAGTATAAATGTACGGACCTCTGTAATACTGGGGACTACCCCACATCCGTCACATTTCATGCTTATGTACATACTATTATTCTGTGAACTTTCGAAGTTTGTGAGAGCAGTAATTACATATGTCCCTTTTTGTCCACCCATCCTTTTAGGCTTTGTCCAGATTTTGTTGCTGTAATAGGTTGAGAGGTGGTGTCGGTATGTGATTGAGTTGAATTTATACTGACGATAATTCAGTGGGGACTAGGGTTACCACCTGTTCCTCTTTGCGAGGGGAGGTCCCACTTTGGACAGTTGTGTCCTGCAATGAAACCTAAGACATGGCAAATGTCCTGTGATTTTAAGACAAAAATATATTTCTTATTTTCTTTACTAGTTGCATGATACAGGTATTTTGTATCTGGTACACATAACTATTATTTGGGATAGCATAAGCTATTCAAATGCTATGGAATAAGCTTTTATCTTGGCATACAAGTGTAATTCTGTCCTTTGCACTGGCCGGGGGTATGTTTTATCCTGCAAATTCTCACATTTCTACAAGGGATATCCCACCTTGGGCATCTGAACAGGTGGCAACCCTAGTGGGGAGACCTGCATGGTGGACAGCTGTTCCATCCTGCGCAGTATGTTTTGCATGTCTGTGTAGAAACTGAACAGTACCGTGACTACACATACATGTTTTGTCCAGATGTGTGCAGTACTGGACACCGTGGCGTGTAAACAACTCTGAGGTTTCAACAGGTTACTTATCCCACGTGGGATGTACACACATTTTGCTGAAACATGAATGCGCAGGCATTTGGATTTACGTAACTGTGATGGGATGTTTACAAACGTGGGATACATATTTGCAATCCTGACACTGCCTAGGACGATACTTCCTACTACATATGGGGAATACTCGCTATGTGTAGGTGTACGGCTGCGCAAGGCTGGTAGCTAGATTTGGTGGACATTCGGACATGGGTGCGGGTTATGTGCTATACAGGGGTTGTTGTAGATTGCATTTGCATGCATGGGTTCTGCATTTGGATATCCCGGTTCCGCATATAGCATTCTATGTGTATGTGCCGGTTACGTTCCTGTTCATGTGTATAGCACATTTTAATATACATATGTTTGTGTGTGTTTGGTATACAATTTGGACTGTCATATTTCTTTACGGTTGTTATATAGCCACAACTGCCCAGCTGTGTACTATCACTACCACTGTGGGACTGCTGGTGACCATGCCCATGGGGCTAGACGTGTGTATTGGCAGCACGCTGATATGATGCGCTTCACTTCCACTGGGTATAACTACTGACAGTGCAGTACATTACGGACACATGATTTTAAATATCATTTGTTCCATGGACGGAAACTCATATTGTGTTGCGTGCATTTCTGTTTGGTTCTCCATTTTGTGTGGCCGGGAACTGTCTTGCATGCTTTGCATACGTTTCATTATCCACGGACACTGATAGGTGCAATTACTATTGCAGGCAGGCTATAATATTCAGCAGTTTAGGTTGCTCATCGCCAGCCGACATTGACACGCCTCCGGGCGCAGCTTAGTAACGCCCCATGCACTCACGCACGTGTCCTATGCACGTGGATGTGGTGGCAGCGCACCTTCATTAATATGCATATGGTGCTACTACACCATATATATGCCGCACGGCCGGCGCAGGCCTTACACCGGCCTTGCGCCGAGCTTCATGAATCCGGGGCAATGTCTACATTTTACCTTATATTTTTGGTCTGTCCCTTATAAAATTAGTGTTGTTTCTGGCAAATCATTTAGGACAAAAGATCTAAAAATATTGACACATATTTGAGTTTCAGACTTCATATCCCTTAGAAAATGCATGCTAACACAAATCCTGTTATACTAGTAACTTTCTAACATTGTGAGCACTGTTTAAAATATGTCCCTGATTTTGGGCCTTTGTCCCCCAGTTATTTTTGGCTTTGTCCAGAATTCCTATGCTGTGAGGACAGTGGTATGCCTGTATTGTACTTTAAAACTCTGGAGAGCACAGCTTAGCATGTCATTTAATATTTATGTATGGAAATAATTAAATCACTTGAAGATGAGCTAACCACAAAAATAACAGAGCTAGGTATAACACTTCTGAAATAAAGTAGCATAAGTGCTTAACTATGCAGTTCATTTTAACCTCCCTTAGTGTTTCTTGCCATTCTTACTTGAATTTTATATCTTTTATCCCTGTTTTTGGATCATTTCACCAGTCATACAAATGTACAGAACATTCTGGGTGCATCGAGGGTAATGTTCTTCATCCTTTTTGGAATGTGTATATATCAGAAGAGTATAGATCAGTGAATAAAACACAAGCTTGTGAGTTACAATGGTGCACATTCAAAGCCCACTGCCACCAAACAGCATGACATCTATGTTAGTTTTGTACTTGTCTCAGTGGCATTGAATGGTATAAGTAATATGCAGTAAATTACAAGTCTACACTCTCCATAGAATTAAGCTGAGAACTGTGAGATGCTTTGAACAGTGGAATTTAATAGTACGTGAATAAAGTTTGTGGGCAGTTCTCTGTAGTTTACTCATCAGTAGAATGTTTAATATTCATTTATACTATGAAGTGACTGTTGGTTTATTTGCATTTCATATGCTGGTGTCCTGAGCACTGCTGCTGTAGGACGTAAGCTGATTTGTATGATAAATGCAGACAGTATGTGTGACTGCTTTAGCCGAGGTGAGGCCGTGTAATTAGTTCCTTGGCTGTGGGAGGTTTCCATGGTATGCCAAAGTTTATAAGTCTGTGATTCAAAACCTGCATTACTTAAAAAAAACTGAAAAACAAACGGTTAATGAAATACTTCAGCATACATTCATGCAATGAAAGAAGGACGTATCACTGAGCAGAACTGAAATGTATGTCTTAGTTCAAAGAAGCTGTTTTATACAAGCATGTAGGCATAATAAAAACAAGAGAAGGCATCACAAATGTTATGATCTTATAAGTGTGAATTCTTTGTCATGGCTTGTGCATGTAACCAAAACAGACCAATATGTTACTTTAATAAAATAATGCATTATGCAGTAATATTGCAACCTGGTCCCCAGAAGAAGGTACGACTGAGTAACCTGTAGATTTTATATGAAACCTGTACATACTTCTGCCCTTCTTCTCAAAAAATGTGAATGTATGAATTGGAAATGCATGTTACAGCTGAAATGTATAACAAAAGGCAGAAATGGAGCTGAGAGTCTAACACAGATGATTTCAGAAGTAGAAACCACTTGCATGCAATTTCTTGATAAAATTTTATTAAGTTCAAGTTTGTTTAGATGTTTTATACAAAAGACCAATAACATTAAATAAAAAATTCAAACTAGATATAGAAACAGTAATGTAAACCAACACATAATAGCATGGCAGAAATTACTGTTATCCAAAATCTTCAAAAGCCGTCTCGAAAACATAAGTTTTAAGTGCATGCTTGAAGCCAGCTAACAGGCATCCTCACAGCCTTTTCAGTAACAACCTCTACAGGCGAGGAGCTTGGTAAAAGCTTCAATAATCTGAGGTCTCAGTGTTAACCCATAGAACTGTCAGCAGCCTCTCAAAGGCAGGGCACAACCCCCCCATGTCATTAGGATATAACTAGCTCCTTCACATTTTACCTTGTTATTGATCGGTTCTATTAACTTGATAGCTTTAACACTGAATTGTGTGTTGTCTTTGTATATACTGCTTTGTCACCTCTGTGTACACGTCTTACAACCACTGATTTTTTTTTTTGTCATTATGTAACAAAGTTTAGCTGCAAACGAGCAGTTGCCATGGGTGCTTAAGTAAGCAAAAATACATCAAACAATAAATAAGTAGAAATGCTTCTTAACATTATAAAATACAATACCAGTTTGTTTCATCATGCAAATATTCACCTATTAGTTTTGCGACATTAATCCTGAAAGTTCAGAACTACTGGATATGTTGTATTCTGGATTTTTTTTGTTCTTCTCGTCTGGATGAAAATTACAATTAGATATTCAATATGGATTTATAGTCCTGTTGGATGGCTGTAATGGTGTCCTAGAACAGACTGTACAAGTACACAGTGGACTGGGTATTCTGCATGGAGACAAGGACCCTACACCTGCTACTTGAGGTAGGCAAATGCCATATTAGGTGAACACATAAGGCAGTGGGGAGTGTGGGGCAATGCAACTTGTATCTGTGTGTGTGTGCTATTTTTAGTACTTGAGCCTCAGAACCCCACAATTTAGCAAGCATGAATCAGTCAGGCATGTTGGGGGCCAGTTATGAGTTAGTGTGACAAATTTGTATGCGGAAATGTACTAGTCAGCCTGGCCTTGTTCCTCCCTGCAGCAGGTCTGGTGGTGCTTTTCCTTCCAGTCTCTGTTCCATGCATTTAATGCTTTCTTCTGGTGACCCTTGGACTTTCTTTGCATTCTGTCTAATGTCTGGTTAATGTTACAGTAGGCATGTGTGAGAGGGTGTAATTGCCTGCACTTCTTCAAGCCACCCCTGTCACTGCATATCTTCAGTTTACATTTCTTTGTCAGTCTTTTAAACCTTCTGGTCCTCCATCACCCCTGTGTTTGTCATGTTAATGGATATTTCTCAAAACATCTAGTGGTATCTTCCTGGGCACCCCTAACTCCTCATGTAATGTCACAACCCAACTCCCTGAAAGATTGTTTCCAAGCCTTGTCCTCTGCTTAAGTGTGAAACAGGGACCCCCACTGGACAAACCCTTCAGACAAAGCTCTATGTATTGTAAAGCATTTAAAAACCAAGAAAAGCACCAGCAGCCAATGTCCCTCAGCCTCGAACACAGTATAGAAGAATACACACGTAGATTCAGCCTCGAACACAGTTTATTGAGAATACACACATAGGTTAAGCGCTTTCGTCAAATGACTTCATCAGAACCATTGGCTGCTGGTGCTTTTCTTGGTTTTTATTCGTGTTACTATTTGGGCACTTTGTTTCTTGTATTGTAAAGCATTTATTTCTTTTTCCTTTGTTGATGGAGTTAGTTGCACCAGGCCAGCAGCCTCTATTTAGCGGAAACCCAAGGTGATATTTATACTACTAGAAGAAATTTGGCCAAGGCATCAAGAAACCTCCCCCACTCTTTTCAACAGGTGCCATGGAAATCCTTTACATCTACCTGAGCTACCACCAACTAAGGCCTTATTTTAACATTTTGCCTGAAGGATAACACCCTCTTATTTATTTGCTTGAATCCAACTGCTTTACAGAGGAATATTTACATCATAACAGCTCAAGGTAGGATAGGATAATTGTTGTAACAGCACAAGCAAAGCTAAAATGTAAGAGAAATAATTCACTTCCCAAAAAATCTCTCTGGTTTAGAGACACATTTCTGACAAATGGTTACAAGCCATAAATTCACAACACTAAACACTAAATCCCATCAAACATTAAATTCTCAAGCAGGTGATTACACACATCAGTTTTATACATATAGTAAAGCTTTGTTTATGTATGTTTCCTGTATTTTGTCAATCTGCTCATGAAGATATTTTTTTAATTTTCTTCACTTTGTTAATGTTTATATACTGGAACTGTATAAAATAAGTTTTTTACATCCATGTTTGTGTGTCAGAGCTGGCAACTCGGCACATAAAAATCTGCTGCCAATCATTAGCGGATCGGAGTTCCGCTGTGGCGACCCCTAACCGGGAAAAGCCGAAAGACACAACAACATCCATGTTTACTGTAGTTGTCCAAATGCACATCTATGTGTCTGATGCCATTTCTTGGCAAAGGCTGTAACAAGGCCATTTGGATCAGCCCACTAACCACGTTAACAAATGCAGGATCACAGAATCATAGGATGATATGGACTATGACACACATAAGTACAGAGATCATTTATGCCTTGCTAATACCTATCCCTAAGATGTACCTTCTACTATCACAAGGGCAAACAGGTTAGGTCAGGAATGAATCTATGGATGCCTATCCAATCATCAAGGTTTGTTTTGAAGGATGCTAGGATGTCACTTGACTTTATAAGCAAAGACAATTTGTTTCAGACAGGGGATACATTTTGGGTAATATCTGTCTCTCTCCATCCAGCCTGCTTCACTTATACTCTGATATTTAAATCCTTACTTTGAACTATGCATAGGTAGATGAGGCTGAATTGCTAACAGTTAGGATAGGAGGAGATGAGATAAAAATTATGATGTATAACCAATGTATAGGAAAGTCCCCAGGAATAGATAGTTTTCCTGTGGATGTTTGGAAGTTAGGAGGGAACAAAACTGATAAAGATCTGGAAGGTTTTGTTCAACAGTATTTTAAGAGGAGGAGAAGCTCCAACATCCTGGAAGAAAGCTCTGGTAGCTGTAATACCTAAAGAGGGTAAAGATCCGTCAGGTCCAGCTTTATACAGGCCCATTTCAAGTGCTAAACCCTGATTATAAAGTGTTCATGTCTGTAATGGCTAAAAGAATGGCAAAAGTAATGCCAAAACTGATAGATATGGATCAGTGTGGTTTTGTGGAGAGGAGGAAAACATTTAACAACATTAACAGAACACTGATGATCCAGAAGGAAGCAGAATGTAAGAAAATACCACTGTTACTGGTGAGTCTTGATGCAGAGAAAGCATTTGACAGAGTAAGCTTGGACTTTATGACCAGGGCAATGGAAGCATTTGCATTTCCTAAAAAAAATATAAGGTTAATTAGGAGGATATATGAGGGATTGGAGGTGAAAATTAAAGTGGGTGGGGTCCTCTCTGATAATTTCTGCTTTGGCAGAAGAACCAGGCAGGGGTGTCCTCTTTCATTTTTTGTTATTTGTATTATATTTAGAACCACTGGCAAAGAAAATAAGGGACTCAGAAATTCAGGGATATATTTGGTATGGTAGTCAAGAAAAGCTGTCTCTGCAGATGATACTATTTTATACCTGACAAAACCAGAAAGAGAAGTTACAGTGTTTTTTTTTTTTGAGACGGGATACAAAATCAATGAAGCTAAAACAAAGGCAATAGTGATAAATTATGTACCCACATGCAGATTGGTTTATCAGCATCATTATTTATGGGACTTGATAAAATGAAGCATTTAGGAGTATGGACTAAAATTATTCTGGTGTGGCAGCTAAGGATATGTGGGAAGAGACTAAAAAGATGATACAAAAACTGAAAAAATGGAAGCTTCATTATATGGATATGGATAGTAAGATACAAGCAGTCAAAATGTTTTTAGTCCCTTTAGTCTTATACACAGGTCAGGCATATTTTATCTACCAGAAGAAAAGTTATGGATAACAGTTAATAAAGAGCTGAAGAACTTTATCTGGGAGGGGAAGATGGCAAGAGTCAAGTGGGATAAGCTGATTCTTCCAGTAGAACAGGGCAGATTAGGATTACCTAATTTGAAGGGGTATTTCAGAGCTACACAGTTAAGGCTGCTATACATAGCACAAGCAGAAAACTATAATTCGAAGTGGAAAGGGATGATGTTGAAACAGGGGGGAAGCTCAAGAAACAAGGAGAGACTGGCATTTTGGATGCAGGCCTTTAAGGAGAATAATAATCATACAGAATATTATATCCATAAAGTAGCAGAAAGTATCTTAAGAACTAATCCAACACGGGAATGGAGAAAGGAGATTCTGCCAATAGGGATAACTGCAATTAGGGATACAGAAGATAGACAAGAGGGGGCTGGAATTTATTGGAGAAAACTGACAAAGGAACCAAGGTTTTGGGGGCAAATATCTAGAGAGGGAAAGATGATAGAATGGGAAGATGCCAAGAATTTATTTGGACTGTAGGTTAGAGATTGCCTTCCCTATCAAGGGTTGATATCAGAGTACAGGCAATGAGAAGGAAATAAGGGGGTCCTAAATGAAAGACCAGCACTGGTAGATGTTTTAGTACAATCTAGAACACAAGTTGCCATTATAAAATAATTAGTAGGGCATATAAAATATTGCATGATAACTATAAGACTCAATCAGAGGAGGTTTTAAAGGATTGGGAAGAGAAACTGGATAAGCAATTCACAAAGAAACAATGGGAGGATATATGTACGTCTCCCAAATATGCAACAAAATCTAAAAGATTTAGGGTTTTTGCTTGGAAATGTTTACATAGATCCATAGAAAGAGAACCAAAACGAACACTGAATCCAGGACAGGCAGCTGTGCAAACCAAGGAAGGCAACCAAACAGCGTATTATGTTTGGGTAGGTCTTTTTTTAATGATATCTCCTTTTAAACAGAAACTGTTTACAGCTAAGTCACCATGATCAAGTAAGAGCAAGAGTTACTTGATCATGGTGACCTAGCTGAAGACAGTTTTCGTTTAAAAGGAGATATCATTAAAAAAAGACTCAGGCAAACATAACACGCTGTTTGGTTGACTTCCATGTTTACATAGATATTTTTATGCCCCAAGTAGACTCTAGAGAATTTGTTCCTGAGGTAGACAGTAGATGTTGGATGTGTAATGGGGAAGAAAGAGGTACTTGGGAACATATTTTCTGGGAGTGAGATGGGTTGGTGGACTTGAAGGATTCCCTGCGGAATGCAGTATCGGAGATGCTGGGTGGGCAGATTTGTGTGATGGTGGAGATGATTTTTCTGAGCTGTGATTCAGAATGGAATTGCCTAGACATGGTAAGGCCTTGCTATGACTAATAATGGTGGCTGCCAAAAAAACCCCAATTACTAGAAAATGGAAATCAAAATCTAAACTATATAGAAAGTAGTGAATATAGTAACAGACAGAGATAAAACAACTGGAATTGAGATATTTAGAAAAAGGTAGGAGCAAAGTACATAGGAAAAATGGGAATTGTGGGAACAATATATACAGGGAAGGAATGAGGTTTAAAAGAAGGCAGGACTTAAATGAGTTATATCATGTTTGACTGAAAATGACTGGGTAGATTATAAGTGATGTATAATGTTTGCAACTGGGAGTGTGTCAGTGTAGTTTGTGATGTAAAATGCTTGCAACTAGGATTGTGTTTGTGTGGTTTGTTTTCATTTATATAAATGTATGATTGCCTATATCATAAGTGATGGTTTAATAAAGATGTTTCTTGTTTAAGAAAAAGGGGGGCAGGAATTGAATAATTGATGTAATATTGCTTAGGTTATATTACAATATGTGTCTTTAGTTTGAGTGTTTGTATTGCAGACGTGCAAGAGATTGAAGAGGTTATGGTCCTTAATGGCATGGAATGCAAGATATAGAACTCATTACAGAAGGGGTCTACTATGAGTACTCATGTGTCACTAGTTCCCAACACATTCCCCTGCTGCCACTCATTTTTATTTATTTATTTAACATTTGTTTATCAGGAAAGTTTGATTTGGAATGAGCCAATTTTCAGTGGTGGCCCAGGGAGAAATGCTCCAGATAGATGTCTTTGTAACGTGGGAGAAAACTGGAGCACCCAGAAGAGACCCACACAAATGCAAGGAGGACATGCAGACTCCGCACAGAAGGCACTCCAGCCAAGAATCAAACCAGAGAACCTCTTGCTGTGAGGCGACAATGCTACCCACTACACCACTGCTCCTGCACTGCTTTGTTGGAAGTGCCCTAACTGTCATAACTTGAATCCCATGAATTAACAAGAGGTTAACTATCCCACCCAGATCCCCAACCTTAACCCTAAAAACTCCCACACAGTCCCTAAACCTAAACTTCTGATAACCTCCTATGCCTAAAATTCTCCTCTGTAATCCTAATCTTCTGATCCAAAAATCCTTCTCCCATCCCTAATCCTAACCTTCCATTACCTTTCAAGTTGCTCCCTAAAACCTAAAATTCCCCCTCCTCCCTAACACTAATCTTCTGATCACTGCCCAAACCTAAAATCCTCTTTCTCTTCCTGTCAGCGATCACCGCGTAAACCTAAAATCCACCCCCCCAACTGTAAAGTCCACTCTGCATTCCTTGTCCTCCTTCTAAAACCTAACGGCACCCTCCTTGGTTCCCTTCCCCACTTACCTGGTCTACAGTGAGCACTTGCTTGCATCAGTCTCCTAGAAAGTGAGCAGATGGTGCAGCAGCCGCACTGCTGTGCTAATGTTCGTCTTCAAGCATGAGCAGCTGGTCAGGCAGGTGCTCTGATGGGATTACAGCCATTTGAGTCCCTGGCTGCATGTTCCTGGAATTCGGGCAGCTGGAGCTTGAACATCTGTAGAATGTACTTACAGAAATGTATAAAAGACCAAGTAAAATTACGGGGTGTGGATTGCTTAAAGCA